>NW_010130236.1:0-27575 GCF_000699245.1 Pterocles gutturalis
CGCCGGGGGCAGGCAGGCAGGCGCCTGGCGGAGTGACGTGGCCAGGGGAGAGGATGAAGGAGGACGGAAAATAGTTAATTCACGAGAGGAGACCTTTTGCAAGTGATGCAGGGGGGCTTGGCCCGATAGCAAGGAGCTGCCCTCCCCTGCCCAGGCTAAGTTTTACTCTGAGCTGCACTTGGAGGTAAACTGGCCCTCCTGCCACCTGAGCATTAGGAGTTCTTTACAGATGTGTGGGCTTGCTTGTTTTTCACCCACCAGGTGCTTGTGGACGGAAGGTTGTAGAAACAAGCACAGAAGCAGCGTGCCAGCAGCAAGCATGCAACCTGTGGAGCTTGGGCATCCGTGGGCTTGCTGGGCTGGGGGTTCCGTTGGAAACTATGTGCTTGAAAATGGTTTGTTGGCTGGGACTAGGAAAGGTGAAAGACTTACTTAGGGCACAAAGTGTAAGCTCTGTGGCTTGCACATCCATATCATAAATAGCACCGTTTTGTGCCCTGATCTGCTGCTGAAATGTTTGGGGTTGCATCAATAAAAAGAGATGCCCCCTCTGAATACAAAGAGCATTGGTGTAAACATAGAAGAATTAGCAGACCAGGTTCTGGGCTTAGCATGTGTACAAACCTGAAGCTGTATGCTACTTTTAGCCAAATCATATGCAAGTTCCATTGATGTAAAATAAGACCAGGGCCTTGTCCATCATTTCAGGCATAAATAACTAAAGCAAAAGTATTAAATGCATTAAACTTTCCACTGCAAGCCATTAACACCAGCTCCCCACGCCTCAGGTGGCTTCTTCCCGGCTCCTCTTGAAATTTCCCTTCCCTTTTCTCCTCCTGCTTTCCCGACTGGCCCTGGGCGGTGGCCTGCAGCACAGTGGCCCCGCCTGCCTGCATGGCTCTTTGCTGCAGTCGCTTTTCCACCCGTCAGCTCCAAAAAGAAGCTGGGGCTGAGCAACCGGGGCTAGGGCACGTCCCCTGAACAGCTGAGGGAAAGACAGACGCCTGCTTGTTGTGCCTTCTGCTTTTGCATCTTCAGCGTGATGTTTGATCCGTCGGTAGCAAAACCGGTCACTAGAGGCGAAAAGGAAGAGGTTTACAGGCTGGTGCTCAGTGTTCCAGAGCTGCTTTTCCAGACAGTGTTGCCATCTCAGGGCATGGGCCCATGCAAGGCAGACCTCAAAGTTCAGAAGGGATCACTGGAAAGGCTGCAGAAGATTTGACAGTAGCATGTGAGATTGTTCTGTGAGTATGCACGTTGCATCTGTCCTGACTTTACATGCGATCTGGAGTTCTGTGCCAGCATAAAGCTGCATCTGTGCACAGTGCTTCCAGCAGCCTTAGGTTGTCTCTGCCAATGGCAGTGGAAAGTAGTAGCAAAAAAGCCTAAATATAGAACCTGTAGTTACTTCAGCAGGTGTGTGTAAACTGCAAAATCTACAGGTTTCCTCTGAAAAAGAGCATACTTTTCAACCCCGAGCAAGCATACACTTGAGTGCACTTCCAAACTGAGTAAGTACGGGAAAGGGGGAGACAGAAAAAAACGTGGTTTCTGGGTGCATTTGGTCTAGTAGCTTCTCGCTATCAGTTTGCAGTTTAATATGGATTAATTATTTGGCTGCAAATTAAATCTGAAGGAGGTACGAAGCTGGTTCTGTGCGTAGACCCTAGACCCTGATACCCTGAGGAACAAAGAAGCATCTAAGCTGGTTCTGGTCCAACAGGTCTAACAGGTCTTGTTAGGGGAGGTACACCAAAAACATGGGAGATCCTTCCTCATCTATCCCCTGACTAATGAGCCCGTATGGTACTGAATTTACATTCTCTAGTCAGCATTAACACACAAGTTCTCTGCACTCCCAATTCATCTGGTGTGACCTCTTTTCACCTAGATTTTCAAATAATAAAATAAGTTTTTGCTGGTCATCTGCCTTGTTTGGCAATGAAGTTTCTGTTTGGGACCAGTACTTTTTCAGCTGTATGCTCTATACTTCATAATCCAGCATTTAAAAATTGTGTTATGTAGAAATGGTGCCAAATTAGCTACAACTACCCAACATGCTAGAACCAAGTTTAGGAAAGTGATAAATAGTATAAAGGAAAGAAGAACCTTTAGTGGAGACTCTTACAGGTGTTATGTATCTCATATGTTTTCAGCCATTCCCATTTTCAACATAGCACTGCAAAATCTTACATAAGTAATTTAAACCCAGTACTGCAGGCTATGTCCATGAGCAACTTTTCAAAGACTGCCTAGATGTTGTTTAAGGGCCTCCCTTAGGGTGCAACAGACAATAGTTGAAAGTGGGCTGTATGTGGAGGGCTGTGTGGAAAAGGGGGCAGAGATATAAAAAAAGGCAGTGAGTGTTTTAGGTGATGTTAATGCCATAATGCTTTTGCTAGGGTATCCATGGGTGGAAGGCAGGTCAGAAGTCTCCCCTGTCTTTTAAGCCTCTTTCAGGGCGTTTTTATAGTACCACAGCATTGGAAAGGAGCCTTAATGTCATGTCAGGCGTGTTTTCAGAAGATGTACAATAGAGTCCATTTTGAAACTAAAGACAGTAACTAAGCAAGGTAGGGAGAATACAAATAACTTGGTGGGTACACTTAGGAGAGGTGAAAATTAAAATTTTGGCAATAGCTTTCAGGCAGAGAAAGACAAATGAGATTATTGTCTAACATAGCAGGAAATAGCCTAGGCAGTAAAATGTCCTGAAAAACAACTAATTGCAGCAAGATCCTGGAGGAGCCTCCCACGACATGCAGTCTATCTAAAGTTGGTCTGCAATGTGCTAGATTTGTGAATAGGTTTGTATAAAGACTTGCTTGGGATAACAAGGTTTGTACGTACAAAAGATGGTGTAGGGCAACACAGCTCAGCTGTAACTTCTATTAACAGGTGCTGCACAGGCAGTGGCAGGACTTGGAGTGGCCTAGCCCATCAAGAAGGAAGGACCTTTTTGGTGTGCTGTCAAAGGGCTGACTTCCCAGTATGTCATGGCTCAAGTCACTGCACTATGTAGGTTGACTAAAGCCCTGCCGTGACTTCCCCAGTTGTGTGGATCAACCTGACACTGCAGACTCACATGAACGGGGATAAGAAGAAGGAAGGAATGCCAAAAAAGAATGCCGGTCTGTGCAAGCTCAAAGATGACAATACGAGATAACAGCAAACAGAATAACCAAAAAGGGAACTCTCCTGAGTGTTCTTTTGTGATTGCAACTAGACCAGATCCCAAGCTCATTACATGCACTGGGTGCATGCTTGATTGGCTTGAAAGGGCCAAGCATGGGGCCTAGGAAAGGAATAAAGACAGAAGCTATAGACTCTGTGTTGGCTTGGACTTACTGCCAGTTGGCAGGCAGCCGAGCCATCAGCAGGGACGCCCCTGATGCCAACTGCCGGGGAAGACGCGATTCAACCCAGTGTGGCTCGAGTGTGGTGAGGACATTCCTGGGGAAACCAATACCAGAGGGATAGCTCATAGGACGTGGGTCAGAGAAATAAGTTGTGCACCCATGGTATTTGAAATAAGGCCTTAAAACGTTGATTGATTGTAAATATCTGTGTAGCTGCAGTAGTGAAGAACTAAGTAAACTTGTTACTTTTTTATTTGGCATACATTCCTTCTGAGTAATTGCTTGGTTGGTCTCAGAATGCGAAAGAAACCCTGGGTTCTCCTCTGTTGGTTTGTCACACTAATACTGAGTTGGAATGGAATTTAAGAGATCAGGGATAGCTTGTAATAATTCTGCTTGTTGTATTATAAAATATAATCGTACATGATAAGGAGGAAGCAATATTCAGTTTATGTGAATTGCACATTTTTTTGTTGCAGTAAGCCCTGAAGTCCACAGGAGGGCACAAACCTTCATCACCCCATGCTGTTAGTTTGTGTGACGTGTGATAGGCCGTTAAGGATGTCAGCTGCCACCCACCACCCGAGTTACACCCTGGCTGTTCTTCATTCTCAGCTTCAGTGAGCTGTCCCAGCATCCCTGCTTTCCCTTGCTCCTCAGCAGTATGTAGCAAAACAAGTCCTGTGCTGATAAAGTTGTTGGTTTTCCTTATCCTTTACCACATCACTGCATACTATAGTAGATTGGTATGGCCCACGTGCAAAGAGCATTAGACCTCTTTAGTTCCTTTTCAAATGAAAACAGGGGTGTTACACTCATCCACTGCTTTAAAACCTAGCAACATGTGAAGGGAAATTATCTGAGCTGTAACATAGCAGGCATGCAAAGAAGACCGGACCTCGCCAGCATGGGATTGGGAAAGGGCTCTGTACCTGCAGGTTCCGGAGATTTCTGAGCTGCTCTACTCCTTATTCACCAACAGATGTCAGCGCTGTTCTAAAGCTACGGGCAATAGGACTTGCATTTAGACAAGTTCTCATTTTAAAAAAAATTATTTTCTAGTAAGGTTGCGATTTCTTCTGCTGTGCTTCTGCACATTACTTTCTATTATTTGGTAATTTCATATATGTGATATGTGCTGTTCTTTTTAGAGCACATTTTCAAAAGACTAAAAAGCACTTTTTGTATACACATCTTTTCTGATTCAGTGTATCCCTGTCTTTACTGATCATAGCTCATCAGCTTGCTTTCTGTTCATAGGAAGTTAGTTAAATTCGTTTTAATTAAGATGTTAGTTACCTTTCCAAATGCAAAATTGTTTTAAAATACCCAGACAGGTGTCATCAGCTGCTTTCATTTTGTTCTTTCTTTATCTTTAAAAGCAATTAAGATTGCTGGGCAGATGTATATTGACATTCAGGTTTTCTATTTCTCTGCATCCTGCTAGCCAGTGAGTGTACCCTAACGTGTTCATGTTAACACCGCCAGAAAGGATGGACGATCACTGTTTTTTTTTCCTTAAAACAGAGCAGCATTTTACTAGGCTGGGAAATGATAGTATTTTGTAATCTACTACTGTAAAGTGCCATATGAAAATAACACCAGTAACAGTAACTACCAATGGCAATTGCCTGATTGATTCTGCTGCACTTTTACTAAAAAAATATTTTAAATGTTTTTATTGATTTTCAGTCTGTTTTCTAATACTGCTAAATACTGTAATTGTAAAAAAAAATACAGTAACTTACTTTGGTGATTGCTTCTTGACCTAATTTTAGAGTTGTCATTAATTTACAACCTAATCTACTTCTTTGGCTCTATTTTCCTTTGATGTATTTAACTTTGTTTCTTTGACTTTTGTGATGTAACATTAGAAAGGCTTTTCTGATTTTTTTTTCTAACTTTGTCTTTCCCATGCAAGCTTTCTTACTTGGATGCCTCCCACTTCTCCGTCCCACTTCTTCAGCTGTGTTAGGGGAAGTTCAAATTGGACATTAGGAACATGTTCTTCACTGAGAGGGTGGTCAGTCACTGGAATAGGCTCCCCAGGGAAGTGGTCACAGCACCAAGCCTGTCAAGAGTTCAAGGAGGAGCATCTGGATGACGCTTTTAGTCATATTGTTTAGTTTTAGGTAGTTCTGCGAGGAGCAGGGAGTTAGACTTTATGATCCTTATGAATCCCTTTCAGCTTGAGGTATTCAGTGATTCTGTGATCTCCACTAAGTGCCTTCTTTTACCATAGTTTTGAGCAGTTCTTTAAGAAAGGTTGTTGTCCAAGTCTTAAGTGTTGTATTCTCTTGTGCATGCAGTCCTTTGCACCTGAGATTCTTGCTTCATTTCACCACCTTTCTTGCAGATTGCTTGATCTTTACACTTTATGGCTTACAGCTTTAGCCTACCCTGCTGGTGGTTTCATGGTGCTTATGCTTTCACAAGTGTTTCAAAGGGTGGAGAAGCATGCAGCCCATAATGGAGATGTTCAGTCCTGAGAGTCGTCGTCTCCCATCTTCAGGTTAACACAAATTTGAGCCCATTGCCAAGTGGTCCAGCCTCACAGTTACCCTGGAGGGTCTGTGAACACACACACTCTCAGAACAAGTTCCTGATCCTCCAGCAGAGCAGAGCCTGAGCACACTACTTCCCTGACATCAGCCCAAGGTCTCACTTTTATGCTTAAGCCAGCTTTAGAGCCCGCTTACCCTTGCAGTGTAGACACTGCCTTTCTTTATAAGAATGTGCCATAGAACTTTGAAGTACACTTGCAGCTTGTGTGTAGGTGAAATTTGCATTTGTGTTGCACAGCACATGAGTCATAGAATCACAGAATCATAGAATGGTTTGGGTTGGAAGGGACTTTCAGTGATCACCTAGAGCAACCCTCCTGCCCTACTGGGACATTTTTCACTAGGTCAGGTTACTCAAAGCCCCTTCCAGCCTGTCTTTGAACACTTCCGCTGATGGCATATCCACAGCTTCTCTGGGTAACCCATTCCAGTGTCCCACTGCTCTCATAATAAAAAAAAGTATTCCTTATATCCAATCTAAGTCTACGTTCTTTCAGTTTAAAACATTGTTGATGATGAACAGACATAATGAAGATAGGTACTTTTGTCTCTTCAGCAAATGCTAAATGTCAGCATTCCTTTCCTTGCTAAAATTGCTGATAAACATGTTAAGAAGCAAAACCACACTGATTCTTTGCTCCCTACAGACTTTGCAGCATACTTGGTGCTTGGTTACTGTGCAGACAGCTAGACTGTAAATCTGAGAGGAAAGACTGGAAACCCCAAGAGTCCCCCCTATTTAGGAAGAACAGCCAAATGCCCAGGAATTGTGTCTTTCTCACTCAGGCTGCCTGTGTTCTTAACAAGCCATCCACCCTAGTGGCTGTCCTGTGCCTTTTATCCTGTTCCTCTCAGATATTGCACAATCCCATACTTTTTACACATGGAGATCCTCATGGACTTTACAGGGACCTTAAAGATTCACCCCAAAAGTGACTAAGCACTTGACACACAAAGGCTGCTCCCTTATTCACCATTAGAGCCCCCCAGGTAATCTGTCTCCCAGAGATATTCTTCCTGAGTGGACCAAGGGGTATGTCTTTGTTTGTATCACATGCCTTTTGTCTGGGTGTGATGGCTTCTGGACAGCAGATGATGGAATCTTAAGTCTGCATTTAGTGAAGCCCCAGTACCTTCCCACTGTGTTTTTGTCCCTTTTCCAGAGACAGAAGAAAGGTTAGGAGAGAATTAGTCATCTGGCAGGATTTATAAATGTATGTTCCAACACCTACTCTCAATATTCTCAGCTCTGCAGGGAGTAGGAACTATCTGGAGGTGAGAGGTGGAAGCGGCAGGAGGGAAGATGAGGAATTGAGAGTCTTTGACTTGTTTGAGACACTGTCATGGAGAATTTGCACTTCTGTGTTAAGAAGGGAGGCAGTTAGGAGCCAAGATCCTCCCCTCCCCTCTGTGTGTGTCCAGGTCTAGTAGTTGTTTTCTCCTAATTGACATGACAGCCATACAGCTCAGTCTTCTGCAGTTTCGTGCAATTCTAGTTAGGGTGTTCTCAGTTCTTGCTGTGTCTTCTCCCTTCTCTTTCTAGAAAGAGGAATTTGCCTGTACTTGTGTCTCCTCTGGGTCTGTGACTACGCTTCCTTCTCTCCACATTGAAATGGTTAATACAATGGAAATGGAGAAATTGTGATTACATAGAAATTAGGAATTCTGTTATATAGTGATAACTGCATTCAGTTAAGAGAGTTAAAATCCTTCCCAATACCATCTTCTGGATAAATGCCAGGGAGCACCCATCCTTATATGGGTTAAGAGTCTAGGATGTTAGTTTCCGAATCCTGTTATGAGAAGTGTGGGGGGCTAAGAAGTGAGGGTTGAGTTTTACTGAATTTACTTCAAACCTAGTCCTGTAGGATAGTCCTCAGGTACAATACAAGTTACTGAAACTATCCACTGGCTTTTCCTCTCCCTTGCACCATGGTCACTGTGTCAGTGTAGGTACATTAGCATCAACTCCACAAAAGCCATCAGAAATAACCAGTATTTTCCCAAGCTGTGTTACTAATTTTGTTGCATGATTTCTGGTAAAAAAACCTAAACCACTTAGACCTTGTATTTTCCTTTAAATGTAGGGCTTGTTCAAACCCAGGGAAACAAAGCTGGAATTCAGACTAAGCCAGCAAACACCCACTAAATTACTGGGCAATGCTGGTTTAATCCTACGTTAATCATCAGCTTTGACTTATAAATCAGATTGGAGTCTCACAAGAGTTTGGGTGAAAAACAGGAGCTTCCAGGCATGTCCAGAGGATAAACAATGGGAATGATACTGTAATTCTTGATCAGGTTGCTGTTTCTGAGCACCCTGGGGCTTGTGACAAATCCAAATGAAGGATGCTACTTCTCCAGGTTTTTTCATTTTCCTGTGTTTGCATGCCAAGGATTTGTTTTCAGTGTAGCCAAATACGAAATGCATGTGGAGACCAGAAAACACTGCTCCAGTGTTGTTTGTCATGGGATGCTGCCAGGGAAAGGGCCAGCCCTCCCCCCCCACCCAGAGCAGCTCCTTCCCTTGCTATAGGTGTGCTCCAAGTCAGCTATGTGAATCCTGAGTGACAGGGACTAGGTGGGACTCTCTACCTCAAAACCTTGCTATTTGCACAGTCACAGCAGCCTCAGCTCAGCAGAAGATAATTTTGCTGAAGAGCTAAGCCAAACTGAGGGAGCCTAAATAGAGAACATGTCACCCATAGACCTTAAAAGGCTTGGCAATCAAGGTCAGTACCACTCTCCTTACTTCATAGATGGGGAAATAGGTGGAACAAAGCTACAGAAAAGGGAAACTATTTCCTTGATGTGGCAGCCTGGATCAAGGAATTAGGGCATGAACCTCGTGAGCCCAGACCTACTCTCCTATGTACTCTGTGACTTAAACTGTCAGTTATTCCGGGGAAGCCAGTTGTCTCCATCATTTCTGCTGACTCTCCTCCCCCTCACAGCACCTCCTAAGCAAGGGCTTATAGTGCCTAAATGGAGGTAGAAGGGTACAACTTTGGAATAACATCTGGCAGCAACTGTGTGTCACTCTGTACGTATCCAATTAGGAGATAAAATGTGAACTGCATGTTTGCTATGTGTTGTGTTGATAAGGTCCTTTTGTTTTCTGGCTATTTCCATGTAAACCACCTCTACCAGGCAAGTTCCTAGTAGACTTCCTGGAGCCTCTAGCACTCTCTGTCTCCAAATATATTGTTATTGGGAAAGTGAATACCTTTCTTTCCCTGTTCTCCTCCATGATGCATAGCAGGATTTATTGAAACAGTCACTTTCTTTTTCTTTTCCTCCATCATCTTGATACACTTGCCACTTCTGTTTAAATGGTAAATAGTGTGATAACAAAGCCAAACAAGCAAACAAAAAAAATCCCAAATCCCTGAAAGAGCTGGATCTGCAAAGCTGCTTCCAGTAAATTATTCCTGGTTTTTTTGGAGTTCAACAAAGAAATAACCCCACAGGGTTGTTACAGCTGTTCTTTATTCCTGAGCCATACTGTAATGAATGTTGGTCTTCCCTCCACCAGACAGGAATGACCTGAAGATGAAACCCTCTGCTACCTGTGAGCTTTTAGTGGATGGTGTTGGGCCATGGGACTTAAGTGGCGGTTTTGTGCCTTTTGAGCTGCTACTTGTTGGAGAAGATGCCTACCCTGTTCTTGTGAGCTGTAAGAAGCAGGTTCTGAACGCCGTTTCATAGTATGGGAAGGGCCTGATGGTGGTTGTTTCCCACGAGGGAATCCTGAAAGACTCCAAGTTTTCCCAGTTCCTCAGAAGTGCTGTGGAGTGGCTCAAGCCTTTCCTCGAGGCACTGGTTGGGGTCCATCCTCCTTTGGATTCCCTCTCCCAGCTGCTGCTCAGGGCCAGCACCAAAGTACAGGCTGGGGCAGAGCTTGGCCCCTCCCTGAGGGTGTGCTGTATGGATGCCTGTGACAGCAGGCAGGCAAAAGACCTGGTTGGCTTTGTAAAGGGAGGTGGAGGGCTGCTCACTGGAGGCCAAGCCTTGCACTGGGCTAGTCAACATGGCAAGGAGACGGTGCTGTTTGAATTCCCTGGGAACCAGGTGACCAGCGTGGCTGGCATGTACTTCACAGAAAAGGCTGTGGAGAAAGGCATGTTCAAAGTTGTGAAGAAAATTCCCAAGATCCCATTAATTGTCCCATGAGTATCTGAATTGCTCTCTATTTAAACAACTGATCAGGTTATGCAGGTGCGGTGATTATAGAAGATTCTTAGGTGAGAGGCAAGGATGATGGCAAATGCTAGTTCTTTAATAGCCAGGATGGGATGTAAATGTTGTCTTCCAATTTAAGGGGGACTTTCATGCTGTTTGCAATTGGAAAGAATGGTGTCTTTGACTGTTTCCAGGGCAGCTGGGCCAGGGAATTCATTCAAGGCGAAGGAAATGAGGGGAGCCATCATGTAGAGCAGTCTGCCTGAAGTGTGCCTGAGTGCAATACCCATCAACACGGGGACAGCAGGAGGAAATCCTCTCCCTCTCTCCACATGTGTGTCTCTCCAGGACAGCATTCCCACAGTTCAAAACCAGGTTGGAGGTGGAGCATCAGACCAGCCCTCTGGGCCAGGATCTGGCTGGCAGCTGCTAACCCTGTTTAGCCTGTTACTTGCAGAAATTCACCTTCTGTAAGTTAAACCCTGGAGCTGGTACAGAGCTGAGAAGGTGGGCTGGGTTTTATCTCTGTTCTCAGCTTCTGACTGTTAGGCTGTGGGCAGGAAATCTCTGTGCTCCCAGTTTGGGATTCTAGCCTGGGCCCCTCTCTCCTGGAGCAGCAGGTGTAAAACTAAGTAAGGGCTGTTTGTCTCGTATTGCACAGCTGACCAGGCAGCAGAGTCCTGGGCATTGCTCTGCCGTCATCCTCCACCTGCCTTTGCCAGTGGGTGTGCCAGGCTGTGCCTCCCATCTCTCTGAGAAGCATGAGTGCTGCTGCCCTTCTTCTGTGTGGCAGCTTAATTTCACTGCAGCGGAAGCTGCAACAATTACAATAAAATTCCCTACAAGTCTTTCCTTCACAGCCCTTTCCTTGTGGATATATAATATTAAATTTCTAGTATTTTCAAACAAATAACTGGATTTGATACTTTCTGGATGCTCAATTTGTTTCCCAATAAAAGTAGTAGAAAACTCTTCTGTTTAATTCCATGAAGTGCTTATGACACAGCTAACAAATGAAGTTACTTAATTAAAATTTGCTGATTGATTCTTGTTCCCACCTGCAGTGCATGGGCATGTTCCCACTGCCTCATGCACAGTGAACGGAAGAGGGAGAGGGGTGGAAAATTCAGCAGAGAAATACTGCGTAGCAATTAACAAGACTTTAAGTGGTAACTAAGGATTGATTATACCTTGTTTAGGGTGCTTTTTGGTGGTTTTGATTGGATTTAGAGCCACAGAGAAATTTAGATACTTAATGTCCGTGCAACACAACAACTCTGTGCATCTGGGCCTTCCTGCTGGCCTTTGCAGACTAAGGCGGGTGCTCTGCCACGTGCCTGGGCCACATACTCTGTGTGACAAAGGGTCTCAGTAAAGTAATAACCAAAGGAGAGATTTAATTCCTGTCCTATGGGCTTGCAGGAGGTCAGCACCATTTATTCTTGCTGAGTTGGATGCAATGGCCACGTAACAACAGGTTATTTCCAGGTGCTGGGGGAAAACTGTGTTTGGCAGAACCAGGACAAAGCGTAAACAAAGCAAACGAGAGTAATTCAACATGTCTCTCTCCACAATCACATACAGGAGTTATATGGAAATAGCTAGAGATAAGAGGGCCTTGCACACTATCATCTGTATTGTGGAAACCAACTAGTAGTAGTGTGAGGACTATGTGTTAGGGGCCTGATTCAACTTCTAGTCACTCATTATTTGTCTAGCTGTGTGTCTGCCCATCTAGCCCAGCTATCCTTTCTTCAGTTCTCAACAGTGGCAGAGGCTGGAAGAAGACACGAAGAAATCTTTTGGGCTTGCCTTGTTGATAATGACTAAGGTGGGATAAATGGAGAAAGTTTCTGTATAGGAGATGCCAATTACCACATCATCTGCAGCTTAAACCTGCAGTTTAAAAAATACGTAAAGTCTTCTGATTTTTGAGTTTCTGCAATGTATTTAGATTTTCAAGCTGCTCTTCAAAGCCAGAGGTGTAGAAACTTCCTTGTGACCTTTTCTTTCTCCCCTTTTTTTAAATGAGTGCTGAGATTCTTGCAGATTTGCTTGGCTGCAAAAAAAATGAAGCTTTAAAAGGAGCAAAATGAAGCTTTAAAAGGATTTTTTTTTTAAATGAAATGACTGGCAACATGATGTAGTGAGGGAGGAAGAAGAGGCAGGGATGGACAAGGTGGCCTGTTGTTCAAAGGTGTCTGGGGTGGGGGCTAACCTGGACCCCTCTTGGTTTTGCAGGCACCAGGCCAACCTCATCCTTGAGTTTCTCCTGTGTGGTGTGTCAGAGCTGGATTTGGTGACGGGGGCATACCCTCCATCTTGCTGGTGCACGGTGTACTCTCCTTCCCGCTCTGCCTGGACAGCTCGCACTGCTGCCTCTTTGCTGCGGCACACTATGGCCAAGGACGTGTTGTGGTGGCAACCCCTGAGAGCCAGCTGTTCTCCCCAAAGCTGGCCAGATTCCTGCTCAATGCTCTCAGCTGGCTGGATGCTGGGAGAAAGGGGCTGGCGGGTGTGGATGGCATCCCGGAGGAAACAGGTAGGCTCCAGCCTGAAGAAACTGTGTAGCCTCCTCTCTCAGGAAAAGGTGAAGTCACAGATGTCACAGCTGACATTAGCATGTACTGCTGCTCTTCTTCCAGTGGCAGAGAGGCGGAGAGGGTTCATCTTTCGTGGCAGAGGGAAGCGGCCTACTGGTTGGAGGCCAGGCCTGGTACTGGGCTTCTGAGAACCATGGCAAAGCTGCTGTGGCAAAATATCCTGGCAACAAAATCCTGAACTGATTTGGAGTGAGCATCCTGTGGCAAAGTGTCCAGGCAGCTAAGTACCCAGCCGTGAGGTCTGGGGAGCGCTACTACTTCCACAAGGCGCTCGCTCTTTTCAACAGGCATGTAGACAAACACGAGGACCTGAAGGCCCCCTTGAAGGACTGACTGCAAAGGCTAGCACAAGACTGCACTGCCTTTCTGCACATCCCAGCCCACGGACTGCCCTGCATGTGCCTCGCTCCACCACATCCTGACCAAACTGCTTCAGAGAGATGGCATCCCACATGTCAGCAGGCACTGCCCCATAAAGAGCATCTCCAAAGAGGCAGTCCTTCTCTGCATGGCAACTGAGCTGTCTCTCGCCATGACAAATAGCAGGAGTCTGCTGCTGGGGTCTGTGCTCTCCTCGGCACTGTGGAAATTGATGGCACAAACCCAGGTGAGGAGTCTGTCTCCCTTCCTCTTGAAGCATCCTATTGCTGGGATGGGCGGAGTGCCTGTCTTCACTGCGCGTGTGTCTGTGTCTGAACATGAGCACAGATGTGCAATTTCACTGTGGGCTTGTGAGCAGTCTGACCTCTGTGCAGCGGCAGACAGGCTCTTTTTGTGGCCAACCCTGCTTTTGGTGCTCTGAAACACTGTGAAAGTCCTGCTGCCTTTCTTCACTAATGAGTCAGAACAAAAGGGGAAAATTGTTAGGGTTGGCTGAACTGAATGCATTGGATTGAGCACAGTATTTTGTTTGACCAGAAATATTCAGAATTTATGTAATTTCACATAAAGAAGGAAGAAATGCTAGCAAACCCTGAACACCATTTCAAAAACTACCTTTGGTGCAAATTCGGCAAAACTGAAATGAATTCGTGAAACATTGTGACGTGGTCTAACTTGCATTTTTCCTTGGATTAGGTTTTGCTTGACAAAACTGGTCTTGCTTTCTTGGAGGACAGGAAAGCTTGTAAGTTGGGTGCTTTATGACAATTCAGCTATTTTAGGACTTCTGCTATTTGTGTTGAAATATGGTTGAGTAACCTTTATGTTAGAACTAGGGAGTGGATTTTTGCCTGATCAATACAGTAGAGATGGATCAGTTTTGCACTGTGTATCACAAGTGTTTACAGAGATCTAGGCAGAGGAGACTTGCATTTCCAGGGGAGGACTGTCTAGAAACATGCTGAATTATAGTGGTTCCTGTGTGATCTGATCTGGGTGGCCTGCTCCGGCAGGGGGATTGGACTAGATGATCTTTCGAGGTCCCTTCCAATCTCTAACATTCTGTGATTCTGTGATTCTGTGGTATGGTGGGGTACCCATCTTGCAGTTGTACGTAGCATAGGATAGTACTTTTAGGCTTTCTCATAACTTCAGTCAGCTAGAAATGGTAATTAATGCAGGCCGCAGCTTGTGCTGGACAAGTCAGTAAGGAAAAATGCAATGTCACTATCAGTCTATTATTTAGGAAATGTTTTATGACCATTACAACTTTAACAGTGTTAAATACCACTACAGTATGGACATCTTATGAGGGCTTTAGGGTAAGAGGATCTGACTGGAGGAGGTGTTGGGGTTTTGGTTTCTTTTTTTTTCTCCTTCTTATTTTTAAAAGGTGCTAATAAACACATTTAAACTTGTCATTTCCAGAAGTTCAAATTTGGGTGGGCTTGCTTGCTAATGGTGTGATGATCTTGTTCACGCTGCTACCCTATTGCTTTAAAACTATATTTCTGACAGGTTGGATAAAACGTGAGACAGTTCCGTGAGTGTAGAGCAAGGGAGAAGAAAATAATGTAACATTATTCTATTGCAGCTTGAAATCTCTGGAATCCATAACACTAAACTGAAGAAGTACTTGACTATTCTGTTGTCTTACCTTTTAGGTAAGACAGCCTGGAGGAGTACGGGACTTTATTTTCCTGAAGGGCACACTGCCTGGTGGTCGGTGCTGGTCTGAAGGTAAGTTGTCTCTAGTTTGGCTTCTGTTTACACTGATGTATTTGTCAGGTGAGCACTCAAAAATAGCACGGAGAAGGGTTTTCTCCTTATAGGTTTTGCTGCCTTCTCAGTCCTTTCCTACTGCTACCACCCAGTGGCACTTTCAATGCACTGTCAGCATTTTTCACCTTGTTTCCCACTCTCCACGGTTGCATTCCTCTTATTTCTGTGTGCTGGCAGGATAATTGAGCATGCGTGCTCCTTAAAGGTAGGTGTATTTGTTTTGTTATTGTGCAAAGAGAACCGGCTAAGGTGATTTAGACCCTTTTAATCACCACACAAACTTAGTTCTGTCTCTCAAGATCTCTCATACGGTCCTTTCACAGTGCTGTCACTATGGCTCATGTAGGTGTACATCTGTATCAGATATAGACTAGGTACTTGGGATCCTGTTCTCTGCAAAATAGAAGATGAATGCTTACCTGTTTAGGTATTTTTTTGCAGTGAGCTCTCTGCAGCTGAAATGGAAAGTTAACTCAGGTGTTTCTGTCTGATCCTGCAGACACATGCTGTCTGTTTTACTGTACAAGGACCAGGAAAAAAAACACAATAAAAGAAGCCAGCAGTGATCACATGTCTCCAATGTATATATGTTACAGAATGTGACTTTAATGCTGGTGAAGGGTGAAGGAATTATCTGTGCAAGTACAGTGCAGTGAAAGAAGTCGCTGCAGTATCCCTGAACTAGTGGTGAAGGATGTAGTTGACCTAGTAATAACGGGAGTATAGCTGAGCTGTAAGACTGTGAGACAGGGACAGCAGTGAACTTTTCCAGCTTTTTTCACTTATTTTAGTGCTTCTGGGAAACACACTGTCAAAGCCCATGAGTCTGTAGTTTTACAGCTGATGCTCCCCCAACCCAGCTTTTAGAGTTGTGAACTGAGTGCATTAGATCTAGAGTCAAATTATATGGTAAATGTGGAACTTTTTGCAATAAAAGTTTTGTTCAGTTTTTTTTCAAAATAGACTGGTTAAATTCATAATCCCACAATGAGACAAGGGCTTGGCGTGAACCCTGGTGTCCTAACCCTTTGCTAAGCTACACGGAAGTAATTTGTCGCACATTTTGGGAGTGGTAATTTCTGCTATCCTGAGCAAATGCCAGTTAAAAAGATCGTAGCCTTCAGACGTAAAAATCCCTTCTGTTTTCGGTGGACTAAATGGTTTCACTCACATTTCTGGACCTGAACTTCTTGAGTGCTGGTGGCTGCTAAATGCATGCATCCACCCACTTATTAAAAAAGAGGTAGCTGAAGTATCCACACTCTACGTAGGAAGACTCAAGGTCCTCCAGGGTGCTTAATCACATTATTGCATGGTTGGGTTGGCATCAACTGTGCTCAGTTTGTGCGAGTTCAGGTGTATTCTGGGCAATGGTCAGGCTTTTTCACTCCTCCTAAAGTTTCAGCCTCAGTCCAACCTTGAGAGTATGCTTATGTATAAAAAGGGAAAGCAGGCAAAACTGTAATATAGTGTGGTTTGTGAGATGGAGGAAAGGCATTAGAGAAATAAAAAAAATAGTCATTTATGTCTGAGAGGCACTGGGGTGGGCATTTATGATGTGTGTTGGTACCTGTCTTTCTCACAGGCTGGATGCATACTGGCTACCCCATCATGGGCCATCTAGATTCAGTGAAGATGTTGGACATGAAGCACATGCAAACTGCTGGTCTTTGGGTCCTCTGCATGAGCTGGGACACAATCAACAGCAGCAAGCATGGGAGTTTCCCAATCATACCACAGAGGCCACCTGCAACCTCTGGTCTGTCTATGTTCATGAGAAGGTGCTGACGATTCCTAAGCATCAGGCCCATCAGGCACTTAGGTCACAGTGTCAAGAGGAACATATAAGAGAGTATCTGAAGAAAGGTGCTCAACTAAAGGATTGGGAGGTGTGGACTGCTCTGGAGACATACCTGCAGGTAACTGGGAAATGTAGGTGTATCCTTAGTGCAGTCAGTGAAGCCTGTGTCAGAAGGATATCTGCAGCCTTATGACTGTAGCTGTTTGCTTACAATCTGGCTTCATCTTGGGTCCAGAAAGTACCTGAGTGGCATGCAGATGGAGTGTCTAATGCTGATGTCTCCTGAAAACCTTCCTTTGCCAGACTTGGGCTTAGCCACTCATGGAGAGAGCTTAGTGCAATACGCCAATCTTTCTCCCTGGGAGAGAAACAGGAACTGCTGCTTATTATACATTATGGGAAAAGGATGATCAAACTTGGGCACAGCTCTTTAATCTGCTGCAGATTTCCTGTGGGACATTGAGCTAGTTAACAGAAAAAAAACTTGGTGTTGTAAAGTGTCTGGAAGAGCTTCTAGCAGTATACTGGTAAGTTACATGGCTAGGCTCCTCTTTACAAAACATAGCAAAGAGTGGGGTGTTCGTATCAGCTAATGCACCAAGTGGAGCCAGTGTAGTCCATCAAGTGGCAAGAGGACAGGTTCAGCTTATCCCCCTGCACACATAACTGGATCTCTCACTGTGATTGAGACTCTGAATTATGAACCCTGTCCTAGATTAAAGTGCATTCTCTTGGGAAGCATGTGAGAGAAATTTTTTCCTTTCCCCTTTCCCTTAATCCTTGCACCTAATAGTTTAATAGAGAGAACACTCAACCTGATTTTAACTGGGGACCATAAGGCAAATGTCCCTTATGACAGCTTAAGCTACTGACTGTTGTGAGGTGTGTATCCCTCAGCCTCCTTGTCTGGGAGCTCTCACATCTTATATGAACAAGAAAATATTTATTGGAGGAGTATTGTTCCTGATTTTTCCGCATCCCAGAGAATTGCCTGAATTATCAAGCTGAAGAGTCAACATTTGTTTTCCCTAGTGCAATTAATATCAAAATAGTTATACAGAGTGGAACAGTTTCGAAAGGGGAAGTTTTTCCCACACCACCTTACCAGTTTGGCCACTGCCCCCCTGTCTCACCCACACTCTACAGGCTGGGATCTTCCATCTCCTGTCTGGCTACTGACAGGACTGCTGAGAGAAATGTGACATGAAAGAACAATTAGAATTTTGTCTATATATACTGTCCCTATTACAGCCATGATTTTTTTTGTTTTTCTATTAAATGCCCTCTGTGTTTTTTTGAGCCCCACATTTGGCTGCCATTTAGATGCTTTTCACATTCCTTCAATTCAGGAAGTCTTCAGCCTTCTTCAGGCCTGTTTAGGTCCAACTTCCATCCAGTCCTTAGACTTGCATAGCAGTATGGTGTCCTCTGGTCTTGCCATTGCCTGATGGAGCATACTATCTCTCAGATTTCAGCCTGGACACCGGTTTACCTCTCCAGAGTGGTCACTGAAGCCTGTAACACAGATCTTGCAAAGAAGAGTATAAAACAGTTAGAAAATCAGTTAACTGTCCCAAGAGATTTACAGATTTAAATGGAACAGTAAAAGTCCTGTCTGTACTGTTCTATCTCCACCTCCTCACTGCTTGCTTTGGAGTAGAGTCAGAGACCTCCAAGGTTCTGTCTAGACTAGGAAAAAGGAGCACTTGCAGCATGCTCCGGGGTGCTGGTTCCCGCAATTGTCCAGGATATATCACAGTTCACCCTTACAAGTACCTGTGTTTTCTTCCCATAGAAAACTGGCAGCAGGGAAGGGAACAGACAGTTTTCACTGTGGACATGTTATGACAAGGAGTTGGGAAGTGTCTAGGTTGGATACTTGAACTCAGGGTCCAGGAGATGCTCCTGGATTCTGCAGTTCAGACATAACCTAACGTGGTGTGGAGCCTGTTCCAGTATAAGTTGGCTTACTGCTTTTCACCTGGCACAAGACCAGACCCCTTCGTCTCCCACCTTCCAGTCAACCTCCTCACAAAAAGATACTGCCTAGTCCATAGCTAGTCTCAGCACCAAGAGTTTCCATATCAATAGAGGATTATCAGAGGTAGATAACCTGTCTGTTGTGCCTAACGTAGAAGTGCTGTCTCCTGCTTAGCTGTTCCAGTGTGGTGGAGGACTTGTGGAATAAAATTTAGAGTCAATCTATTTAGTATCAGAAAGTGAGATGTAGGTCATGGCTTAGTAAGGAACTATGGGCATTGAGGAGACATTCTGCATCGTGCCATGCTGTTGTTCCAATTCAGCTCTTCATATTAACCTCATCTTGAGGATCAAAGTTTCCCCTTCTGCTTTACTTTAAATTCTTTACTCATGCAACAGCAGTTTTTCTGTCTGAATTCCTTTTGTTCTTATTCCTAGCCAAAGCATGCCTTGCTTATAATCTCTCCTTCCTGTTGTCTGATAACTCCTTGATCTCCTGTGCTCCTTCTTCCCAGGTTCTCTGTCAGTGTCCTTCTTTGATGCTTTTTTACTGCACAAGATTTCTTCTGCCCAAATCGACAGCTTGTATAGTTGGTTGCTAACATTTCTAGCTGCTCCAAATCTATATTTCATCTCCATTTGTTTTGACAGGCCGGTATAATGGGAAGGTGTATTTTTCTGCATTCTAGTGCTGTAAGTTGTACTCTGAAGCCTGAAAGTTGGATGCATTCATCTAACTTTACATTCATTCTAAAAGACACTGCAGAAACCTATGGAATTTTCTACTGCTTGTAACATGAGAATAATGCCAATGAAACGAAGAGTTCATTGTTTTTACACTGTATTCTTCTCCATCAGTTGCAGGAAGGGTTTGGTTGGGACCTTTTCACCCACCTGTTCTCTGACTACCAGAAAATGCCCACCATCTCAAAAGACAACCCTTTTAAGATGAACTTGTGGGCACAGAAGTTCTCTCAGAATGTGAATGAGAACTTGGCTCCTTTTTTCACAGCCTGGGGGTGGCCTATCAAGAAAGAACTGTCAGTGGAACTGGCCGCTTTACCCAGCGGGAACAGGACCCAATGAGATCCTATAGACCATAAACCTGGATTCTCAGACCAGCTATGGCCTATCTTTTTCTCCTTGTGTGCTGCACGATAGCTCATTGGGCGCCTAGCTTTACACTGAATTCTTTAGCTTCCTTCTTTCGATGGAGGTCAACCCCAACAGAAATTAAGCAGAAACTCGTGTACAGCTCAGCAACCATATAAGCCATCTTCTGAAGGGTTAAATAATGAATGAGCTTTGTTCTGAGTTCTTCATCTCAGGAGGAACATAATTCTAAGCAGATTTGGTTCCTGAAGAATCTTTCTCTGATGAAATGAAAAGAGCCACAAAGATGAGTAAGGGAATGGAGCATCTCCCTTATGAGGAAAGGCTGAGGGAGCTGGGTCTCTTTAGCCTGGAAAAGAGGAGACTGAGGGGTGACCTCATCAATGTTTATAAATACGTGAAGGGTGAGTGTCAGGAGGATGGAGCCAGGCTCTTCTCTGTGACATCCAGTGATAGGACAAGGGGCAGTGGGTTCAAGCTGGAACACAGGAGGTTCCACTTGAATATGAGAAAAAACTTCTTCACGGTGAGGGTGACAGAGCACTGGAACAGGCTGCCCAGAGAGGGTGTGGAGTCTCCTTCTCTGGAGACATTCAAAGCCCGCCTGGATGCGTTCCTGTGTGATCTGATCTAGGTGTTCCTGCTCCGGCAGGGGGATTGGACTGGATGATCTTTCAAGGTCCCTTCCAATCTCTAACATTCTGTGATTCTGTGATTCTGTGAAATGGAAGTTTTCAGGGTGGAGCTGTCACTGGAGCAGTTTCAAGGACAATACCAGTAGAATATGAATCTGTAAAGCAAACAGTAGCCTCCACAATGTTGTATTCTTCAGTTACAATCTCAGTAACATGAGATTTTCACTATGGTTTTGATTACCCTAAAATCCCTAATCTTTAATCACTTTAAGTATGCAGAACTTCCACACCTACTATCATGAAAGTGGCCTTATAATACTTATATACAGCTTATATAATACATATCTGATACTGAAATACTTTAGCTGGGAAAGCTGAAGCCCTGATAGAATTAAATCTGTCCAGGGACATCAAAGGCAACAAAAAGAATTTCTATAGGTATGTCAGTGATGAAAGGAAGACTAGGGAAAATGTGGGCCCTGTCTGGAAGGAAACGGGAGACCTGGTTACCCAGGATATTGAGAAGGCTGAAGTACCCAATGACTTCTTTGCCTTAGTCTTCACCAGCAAGTGCTCAAGCCTAACCATTCTATGATATGATTCTGTGTTATGATTCTAAGTCAATTGTAAGTTGTAGCTCTTGCTCTTACCGTAGCCTGACAGCAAGATTCATGCCATGAAAGATGGGAGAATGGAAACAAAGAAGAGGTGACTTGATTGTAGTCAGTAATGGTTTAACTCATGGACTCATCAAAGGTTAAAAAAATAGGCACTGACATGACAGCATAAGGAAGCAGAGAGGAGGAAGACAGTGGTTCGTCAAGACAGACGACCAGCCTTTTCCAAGAAGCAACAGAAGTTAATCTTTCTACCCCTGCATTTATAATTGCTTGGGTAGCACAGGGCTGGCAAGCATGTTAATGCTTAGCCTAATAGCATATCAGTCCCAACCCGTCCCTTGTGTGTGAGCAATAAATAAAACAATCGTTGTGGAGTTATAGTTTGTGTGTGTGGTCCTACTTTCATGTTTCTATGTCCAGTAAAAAAAGCCTGAATAGAAGTGACCCAAAGATTTGTTACAGCAGCTTTTCATTTTTTTTTTTTCTGGCTCAGATACAGTTCGGATTTACTAGTGATTCATTGGCCTATATTTTGCTTTGTCTTTCCAATTTTCTTGCCGTTCTTATTCACTACTAGTATGAGTTGTTCCAATAAAATAAATGCAGAGGCTAATCATAGCTTAGACAGTGTTTCAGAACCGGTTTGGTCCTGGTTTGGCGATTCGGAAGAAAATTTATGTGGTATAAAGATTTAGACCTGACCCTACCTACAGAAGCAGATTTCATCCCTAATGAGTTTATGAATAAAAGTTGAATTCATGTACATTAAAAAAATTCTCAAAATATTATCAGATCTGTTACCTAAGTGTGGCAGGATCTATTCCTTTTTCATTAATGGCACAGCAAAGTCAACCAAGAAATATCTAAGAGGAAAAAAAGACAACAGGAAAAGGTGATGGGTTGGATTCTGAGCTACAATATTTATAATGTCTCTAATGTCATTTATTTATAATGTCTCTAAATGCAGACTGAAATATTTTGGCATACATAGTAAAAGAAATTCAAAATTGGACTAATTTGAATTAATGTCATCCTCAGAATGATGCCTGATCTCCTGTATAAAATAAATTTTTTAAAAATGCAGTGTTGCATAAATCAGAGAAGCGATTGGCGTGTTGCAGGCCTGAATTCCACAATTGCTTATCCACTAGTTATAGTGCATGCTGGAGTAGCCCATCAAAGCAGAAAGGCCAAACTGAAATTGAGGCAATAAGACAAGAACATGTTATCACAGAGACAGACTGCAAAATAACACATGAATCATTTAATGGTTTCTGTGAAAATGTAGTTCGAGCAGCAATCACAGAGCAATTCATTATGTAGGCTGGGAAAATCCTAGGACACACCTGAGACTGACCTAAGCCGGAGCTGAAGTGGAAAAAAAGTAAAATAGATTAGGAGGCCACATTGACCTTATCAAAAATAAAACGAGGAAAAAGAGGATTGTCATGCTCTAATAAATGAATGGATTCACTGGTGAGGTTTTCAAATTATGTTTAGACTTACTGGCTTCATTTTTACAGTCAGCTTGCTTTTAGTGGAAAGCTGCCTGTTATTTCTATATACTCCTGCTAGTAGGGAGCTGGAAGCCCAGCAAAGGTCTGACAAAGATTTTCCTTTTATTATCAGTCTAATTGTAGGTAGTAGTAGTAGTAGGTGAAGTGTCAGATTTGTCAAGACATTTAGAGAAACACAAAGAGGCACAATACCTCTTCAAGAGCAAATGTGAATTAAAATGCTGGTGACTGTCACTTTATTAACTATTTCTGTATAAGATTTCTGGCTAGCAGCAAATTATTTTCAAGCACATTGGTAATAAAGAACTCAGTGGCATTGAATGAGCTGCTGATTTAATAACAGGTTCTGGTCATTTTGATTTCTCAAAATTTAGTTACACAACTAGAGAAATTTGTGCCATTTGTATTTTAGCCTTTGATTCCCTGGCAGCAGCTGTAGGAAGTAATCCACAAATCAAGCTAAAATGGGATTCATATGCCCTGGTTTAGGCCTCTGTAAATTAGCCATCTCAATCTGAGCTGCTTGCCCAAAGCTTCCTTCAGGGCTAGCACAGAGAAGCAAGCAACTGCAGAGGACAGTTCATCCCCTAAGACAGCGCAGAGGATTTGCCCTTTGCAGCTCTCTGTTTCTCTCTAATGAGAGTGATGAATCATCACTTTATCATGAGAGAAAGTGAAATCTGTGATATGGCAGTGACATATGATTTTTCTGACCGCTTTCCTCGGCAATGCTATGTGCACCTGTCTTGGGGACTTAAAGACTCTTCCCACTCTTACATAGTGTAACCATGCCAATGCTAGGAAAGCTGAATGTACATGAGAATGGGGAATGATGACTGGAAAGGATGAATGACTGAAAGTGATACTTGAAAACATTCAATATGAGTTGGTTACTGTCAGAGCTGAGCAGAAGCTAGATTCCCATTGCAGAGCAGTAGGGCACTAGGGGTCCAGGGAGTACTGTAGGAGTAGAAAGAGTAGGTTTAAAAAAATGTAAAAAGTGATTTAACACTTAATAGCCTAAGACTACACAAGAAAGAAGAGAAGCCTGTTGCAGATGAAGAGATTTTGGACAGTCAGATGGAACTCTGCAGAGTGCAAGCTATGTGAGTGAACTGAAATTTGAATAGGACACAATACTGCCTAAATAAAACTCTTCTGGAATACAGAGATGGCTCCTTTTTTTTTGAGGAAATACAGTGTGGAAGTGCAGAAGAACAATTTCATTTACATTAATGTTGTAGAAGAGAGGGAGAAACTTAAGAGACCTCTGTCAATGAAGATGTATATTTTTATCTGTGCTTTGAAATGACCCATAATGCTCACACAGATGAGAGGTTCAAGGATGTGTCAAATAGCAGCTGCTTCAGAAGGGAGGGACATGGCTGTCATTGGGCTGTGGAACAGGACATGGGTAGGTCAAGCACCTATGAAATCTCTGTGGTTTCAGAGAAAATGTTTGACTGCTGTAGAAGGGGGACAGTGCTATCCGGATAGTATAAAAGACCTGGTGACAGGTGGCTTAAACCCTAACACAATTTTGCATGTCACAGCAAATTCAAACTGAAGCATCCTCCTACTGGTTCCTCCCAGATAAAGCATATGGCTGTGTTTGTAAATCCAAGTCCAGAGATGGTCATATGGTGTGTGGGTACCATCTTACACCCTCACAGACTCCCTCATTGCATGGGACCAAGAGTGCACTTTTGAAATACTAGGGCCTGAGCAGTGAAGCCCTGAACCAAAGTTGACCTCTAGCTGAACCTCACAACCTAACAATATACCTAGTATGTATAATATTGATCACATATGCAATGTATTACCTTATTAGTATATGCCAATTTGTAAAATCTTTTGTTGTAAGACTTACAGAGCTTTGCTGTAACACTTGCTGTAAGATAATAGTTGTGTAACAGTAGCCCCACTTGTCAAAAAGAGATACAACTATCTCAAACCTTCAAACAGACCTCTATGTGACAGAATGTAACAGGGTGGTGATGGGCTTTGTTGAGAGACGCATAATCAAAGACAACCACATACCTTTACTTCTTAACTTTTTGTCAGGTTCTGGCCAAGCACAGGAAGAAGTTAACAAGGAAAAAAAAAAACCTACACCAGATGTTTTTCACAGCTTAAGATAGAAAGTTGTTTATTTA
Organism: Pterocles gutturalis; assembly: GCF_000699245.1. Lineage (NCBI taxonomy): Eukaryota > Metazoa > Chordata > Aves > Pterocliformes > Pteroclidae > Pterocles > Pterocles gutturalis. The sequence goes on from NW_010130236.1 coordinate 24,694, forward strand.
ACTGTATAAAAGTGGGGACCATTTGCAGGGAAAATCAGAAGCATCATCTCTACAGTGGATGCGCCGTGTAGAGATTTCCCAATTGCCAGGAAGCGCTCTCCAATCCTCGCTGTGAGCAGGGACCTCAGCGACTGTGGATCTGGATGATGGTAACGTATAAATAGGGCAATTGCTGATGGATCTTTCTTAATCACTATCGCTAACTCTATGTAGTAATGATTAGGTGCATTAGCTTATTTTATGTGTGCTATAGTAGCTCGCTTATTATTTTGCTGCTTTACCTTATCTTGCTTTATTTTCTCTGTATTGTTTTCCTCATTATTTTATCACTTATTTTGGTGCCTGCGTCCTTTGTGCTATCACCATCAATTGGCAAAACAGCTTTTCTGACAGGCAGCACTGCGGGTTGAGGGGTGGAGATAAGACTCTCCACAGCAAGCCACCTCTGATATGTATGGTCTCCACCTTGCCACTTTTTCTAAATCTTCTATTCTGGATAGTTTGTCCAATTTAAGTGCCAAAGACACTGCTTCTTCCAAGTCTGTTCACATTATTGAGGTGGGACCTTTCTCATCCAGGATGCACTAAAATGCATGTGGGTATAAAGCTGCCCTGCCCTCAGTGGCCTGGTTTTGCCTTTTCCTGCTCAGAGAGCAGCAGCATCTATAGTTTGACTTGTTTATCCACTGAGCAGTTTAATCTGTTGTGGAGCTCGTGACCCTGTTACTTGCTTTTGAGGTGCTGTGGGAATTTCAGGGAGCTCTGTTTCAAAAAGGTAGTTTGACCAGAGCAAACAGAAGAAAAGAAGAAACTTTAAGTAGGTGACCTCAGTGAGGAATTAACAGACCTGATTTGACATGATTCATATTTTCTTTGGTTTGACAGTTCGTGCAGGGCCTTAGTTGTACACAAAAATTTTAAAAAAAAAAGTTACCTTGACATTAAAAAAAAAAATAGATATTTCAATGTTCACAAAAACTGCCTGACTGAATAGTCAATAAAGCAAAAGCATTTACCTAATCAAAGAGGTTCAGCCTAGGAGCTTACTATCATTAGTATTTTTAGGCCATGAGGGTCTTGTGAGGGTGAGATGTGCTAGGCCCTGTGCAAGCTCGCAGAAATAAATGGTGCCTTTCCCCGCTGGCTACAGTCTAGTTAAGCAAATGAAAGAAGCTTTAAAGATAAAATTACGTAGCCACAGCTAGATCAGGCCTAGACCCTGTCCCTTGAATGAACTACAGTCTACCAGCTGTCCTTCATTGTGTGCCCAGAGCTGTGTGCTGAGGAGAGCGAGCAGGCTCGGTGGCACTGCCAGGCTTTGGCTTTTCGGTGTGAGGGAGCATTAAGGGACAGCTCCTCCTAAGAGAAGGTGAGCATGGAGCTGAGGGTGACAGCAACACAAGAAGTGTCCTCATGGGCTGCGCACAGCCCTGGGGGGTCTGAACACCTCAGGCAGAGCAGGGTGCTGGTAACAGAGTCCTTCAACAGTCCCAGCCTAGACAAGTGATTAGCCAGGTCCAGGGTCCATCAAGGGTATCCAGTCAAAAGAAAAGAAAGAGGGTCAGAGGCAGGGCAGGAGACAAGTTACAATGTATGGCTGTGGGGTCCATCCTGGAGAAAAACTACCAACAACAAATTTGTGAGCCGACCAGAGACAGGCATACCAAAAACATCTGAAGGCCCAGGGCAGGGCTCAAAGGGAGCCCATGGGCAGCGGGAGTGGCCAGGTGAGATTGGCTGTTAAGGCCATTAAGGCCTTTTGGTGCACCCAGGACACTGACATTCAGATGAAACTGCCAGCAGAAAACCATACATGCTGGCTATTTTGACAACATGTTCTTGGCTCCCAGGGAAATGGGTTTGGATCAGCTAGTCACTTCCCTGAGGTTATGGGAAGCAAATATTAAATGGCTAGAGTTTCCATTCACCCCTGCCTGGGGTAGATGTGAAGTAGGACCCTATTCCTTCTCCACGTGGATCATATCCCTAGGTCTCTGATATGTCCCCTTGCTGATTCAGGAAGGCACCCAGCATACTGCTAGGTCACCTTATGTAATTAGATGGCACCTGCTTCAGGATCAGATTAAAAAAAAAAAAAAAAATCTGTCAACACAGCTTTACCCTGCTGGTTAGTTTCCCTGCCTGGACAGGTGGAGATACGTGGAACCTGATACACCAGTGTAGCCCCAGAGGAGATATGTTGGTCATGAATGGATGCAATTATCCATCCTAGTGGTCAGGTGCTGCAGCGGGATCAAAGAGCGAACTCCTGTAGGTGGTGAAGAAGAATCACTTTATTGCTCTTTTACAACTACTGTTATAGTCTTTTACTGCTGTGAATAAGTCATCTACAAAACTTTTAATTGGCTACTAACTACTAACAACACACTATTTTCTAGCAAATTCGTTCCCTTGTTTACATCTGGACCTTTCCATTGGAACTCCATCACCTCCTCCTCCATTCTGCTTAAGGGTAAAGCCTTCTTCTTCTGGTCTCTTAAGGGCAAAACTTCATGTCCCAGAAGTCAAATCCTAATTCAGCATCTTCTTGTTCCCCTACAGTCAGGTACATGGGTGGGGAGGCAATGAGACTTCACTGCTTATGCCAGAAAATGTGCCCCTAAACACACAGCCTTGCAAAATCATGGGTTTGTCTATTTCTTCAATACTCCATACATAGTGTTCTGGAAGAGGTTTGGTCTTCTCTGTTGCCCAGTAAATGCAGTGTTGCTCTTGCTATTTCTAGAGGTCTTGTTACTATTTCTACAGGTCTTGTACTAATTTAACACCTCAAGACTCACCAGTAACTGTCCTGAGTGGCCACAGATCTCTTTTAGATATAACTTCAGAAATTTGTAAGTGTCGGGGAAGAGTCGGGGGGG
>NW_010130236.1:27606-28661 GCF_000699245.1 Pterocles gutturalis
CTGTCCCCTATAGTTTAACACTGATTCTGCATATTTATCAGATATAGTAGAGGTCTAACATTACTAAGTAGTCATCATGTAACTGACACATGGGCCAGTAAGAAACAGGTTTTTTAGGAAGTATAAAAATAACTCCAAGAGGATCTAAGATGAAAGAGAAAGAACTCCTCTCTCCTTTTCTCCATTTAATTCCTCCCAATGAAGAACTCAGGGTTGATGGCTCACTGCAAACCATCTCTTATAAGAAAAGACTAGCACAACTGAACATCAAAACCCGATATTGGGGAAATGGTTAGATATCAGAGAGCCTACATATATCACTTTTAACTGTATTGTTGTTGGGATTTAACAATAATTGAATTATTTGTATTATATATGTTAGTATAATTTTAACTGGATTAATATTTTTGCTGTATTGTAATTACCCTGTCAAGGTACTAATGAGACTAATGATAAATTCTTTGCTCTGTATTTAAGGTGTGTTCCTTTAAGTCTATACAACTTTCATTGAGTTCAGCACACTGTGAGCAGGTGTACAACGGCATGACAGCCAATGATTCCATTTCTGCCAGAGGCAAGAACGCTAATCCCTACACTTTTAGAGATAACTGAAGGCCCTTGCCTCTCTGAGGCAGAAGACTTCCTTTTAAGATTGAGCTGTGGAAACAATAGCTTGTGGCTAGACCTAGTAATCTGAAGTCTACATATTATCTAATTAAAAAAAATATTTGGATTGTTCTTCTACAACTCCAGGCATGTTAGTGCTGTAAAGCAGTTTCATACCAATTCAAGCACTCGTAGGCAGAAGAATATAGAAAGGCTTAACTAGAATTATGCCTTCAATGTACATTTCCTAACATGTTTGTTGGGGTTATTTTGTGCCTGGTAGCTATGCAAAGTTTCCTCATTCCTGTAGTGTTTTCCTGGCTCACCTTACTGCTGCGCTATATATTTGTGAATATATATAATATATATACATCTTGTGGACACAGGTTCCTCCTGAGACTCTAGAAAGCATAGCTGGTATGTATCATAGAATCATTAAGGTTGGAAAA
>NW_010130237.1:0-20181 GCF_000699245.1 Pterocles gutturalis
GGGCTGTGGTGGAGCGGGCGGTTCCCAGCCCTACCTGTGGCTTATTGTCACAGCGTCAAGTGCTGCCACATCCACTGCCCCTCTTCTGATGCCAGTGCAGTAGTATGAGGTAAAATGAGACGTAGCTTTTGCTCACAGCTGCTTATGGGTGAATCTCAGCCTGAGAGTCGAACTTTTTCTCTGATAAGAACTTGTCATTACATCCAGCGCTGTCCAAGGGCAGAAAGAGGCTTTCTGAGATGATACAGAAGTTTCAGATGCACAGATTTCCTTTCTGTGCTTCTTTTTTTTTTTTTTGGCTACAAAAGCACTACTTCAGCAAAACATTCTGAATCTGAGAACATCGCTTCTAGCAAAGATTGAAGGACACAGGTATTAAATCTGTTCTAAATACATAACCATGACTGTTCTGTAGTTTAGATGTCAGGATGATGATGTATTAAGAGTTTTGGTCTTGCATCTCTTTAATGTAGCAAAACATTGGGAAACAGTATGAGGCTCTAGTCCTGCAAAGATGACAGTTTTGGCCAATGGTTAAACAGCCCAGAAGGATCAAAGCTTGAATTTTAAGAGGTGAGAACATACCCTTTTACATTTTCTTTGGGGCAGTCTTGAAATACATGCAGTAAACTACATTAATGTCACTTTCCATTGCAGAACCTCTCATAGAAGCTTACTTGCAATTTAATAGTTATGTGTCAATACTATTAAATGCACAGTCACTTAAGTTGGTATGGTATTAAAAGCATAAATACTTTTACTTTGTACAGTTGGTAACCTTGTGGTCTGTAGTCTCATGTTGCCTATACAGCTCTCATGCACTGAAAAAGAAATATCTTAACAGAACACGGTTATAAAAGTACAAAATATGCTTTAATTTTTTTTATTTTTTTTTTAGCTAAAATCGAAGCAGTCAGGGGAATCTCTACGGAGAGTCAGTGGAATCCAGAAAAATACCAAACCTTACTTTAGTACCAAAAGTTGCACTAAAGTGTTCAGACTATGGCTCTTTTAATTCTTTCTGGTTATCGGTGGTTCAGAAAATTGTTCTTAAAATTTTAAGATATCAGCATTCTCCATCACGTTTGAACTGTGTGAATTCAGTAATTTATTGTCAAAAACGTTATCACAAGATAATTAAATTTGTTCCTTCCAGTCCCATGACAAACAGGGAGTTAGCTATCTATACTTACAATCAGCTAACATGTTTTATAAGCCCTCATTTTTTAGGCCACTGATTTAATGAGGGAAATTGATGAGGGGAACCGACATCTGTCTTCCCCAGCAACTGACTCAATAATATATACTTGCCCACTGTCACTCCGGATAGCAAGTTTATTCCTAAAGTTAGATCTGAGATTAACTTGACCTTGCATCAGATCTAGCAAGTGTGCATCCACAGCACAAGCTGCTTCAGTAAGCTGATACCAATAAAATCCATTCATTTCTTTTGGTAGGTTAACCTTTCATGAGATCAGTTGAAGCACCATGGTATCTACCCTTGATGAGGCAAAATGTCAAACAGCACACAAAAGTGAAGTAGCAGAATAAAACAGTATAAAGTAGATGCAAGGAAAGCTGTCAGCTTCCTGATTTACTATGCAACCGTGCTAGCACTGTGGTACGAGAACAGGTCAGATCCTGTCAACAAGAGGGGAAAGGAGAGCAAGAGTACAGGAAACCTAACTCAGACCAGCCTGAAGCATCCTGGGATCCACTCTGAGGATGCTTGGGGGCAGTCTGTCACTCATGTCACTGACACAGTGATCTCTGAGCTGAACAGACTCACTCACACTAATTGCACAGAATAAAAACAGGACCAAGCACAGAGATCTTTTATACCTGTTTTCATTGAACAAATATAGTTGTTTTGAGTTGCAAACATAAAAGATTTCTTACAAGTGCCTTGCATACTCCCTTTTCAGGGAAGGGGAGGAACTTGAAGAGCGTTAATAGAATTTGTCCACCTTGAAGTCTCAGCTCATTTATATAAGCAACAAAAACCATCTGGAGAATATTAGTAATTAAGTAAATACAGAGACATTGGAATTAATCAGTGTAAAAAAATAGTAAACATACATGAAACTTTTCTGTATAATGACTGCAGGCTGCAGTATTGGTCATACATAAATGCCATAGTTACAGAAGGAAAAAATTTCATTTCTAAAAATGTGGAGATGAAGCATGGGGTTTATTTTAAAGACACAATGTTTAATCACGGGAAACAAACCCCGAGACTGAGATTTCAAGACGTACCGCAGACAAGGCTGTAAGAGACTGTGTCACCTGAAAGAGTCCTAAAACATGAGGCTTTCTTTTCTACTTTGACATGTCAGAGTAATGGCAACTGAGCTTAAAATACAAGGCTACATAATCAGTTATTCACAAAAATAATTACTTCACTACACAGAACTATCAGTTATGAGATTATTATAAGGATTTTTACAAAATAAAGGCAACACCAGATATTCATACCCCTTCCATTTGCTGAAAAAGTGAACAGAAAAAAATAATTAGTATGTAATTAAGGGACAGAAATGTGCTTTGCTGAAGCCTAAGCTTGTACCTCTTACTGGCTAAGATTAGATGATGCTTGAAAACACTGGAGACAGACAAGAAAAAAAGGGAATAAATCCCTCAGTAGTTTCAAATGAAAATAAACGCAGTTTTCACAGGGCTGTCACTGAAAAAAGAAAGAGGATGGACAGCCAAGTCCCATGTTTCCATTGTAGTAGTCAGATATTCTAAATAAATTTTATGTTCTAACTGAATAAGAAATACCTTAAAAAGCTTACCAGAAAGAGGAGGAATATCTATTTAAAAAAATCAGAAACTCCCATCTCTTCTCATCTATCCGCTGGAAAAAAAAAGTATTTTTCTTTCATAGACCTGGATCAAAAATATTAAAATACTTCCACATTTAGAATTATTTTTACATTTTTAAATTTTATTTTGAAAAACTAATCCTGAAAATACAGCACAGTTTCATCCAGTAGGTCTCTTTTTCACATTCAATATCCTAATCACTTATTTAGGGAACACTTTTACTGCTCTTTTCCTCTCAAGAGTGAATATGCTAGATTCTACTTTACTCTGCGTAAGAACTGCTTAACTTTTCATGACACAGATCAAACCTATTTGAGTTCCTCAAATATATCATTTTTAGTAAAATTAAGATGTAAAACTCTAAACATCCTTAACAGTATTAACATAGCAAAGAACTAGCATCTGAAAAGATCCTTATTTGTTCACGCAGTAAAACAATACAGGAAAGAACAATGGCCCATCTCTGTTGTTTTTTTTTTTTTCAATGCAGTAGATTTAGCTCTCCCACAAGGGCTTTTAAAGACAAATATTCACTGTGATATTGGTTAGTTTTCCTTTAAGTGAAACTAAAGATCAGATGAAAAATCTTTATTTGTTGTCTCTTAATTATGAATGACAATGTCATGCAGATTTACAAGGGCAAACATACAGACAATTCCAGAAACATACTTATTTTTCTGGCTGCAACACATACAAATCACACAGATGTTGGTTCCAAATTTTTAATAAAATAAATTCAAATATGTCTCATTCTCTGTCCATAGCTACATTGTTAAATATCAAAGAAATACGTACTTTTAAGAAACTGTGAAAAAAAAAATTGAGCCACAAATTTGGTATTGAATATATAACTCAAATTCCAGCTTGTCAAATTTGTCAAAATTAAGCAAATCAATCTTACCATCTACCACTTAACCAATTCTTAAAAGACACTGCTAAAATATTTACAATAAATAAATAACTTACATCATTTGAAGTAAATGCTTTACAGTTTCCTGAATCAAGTGAATAAAATCAAGAGTACCAATGCAAATGATGTATAAACAAATCTGTGAAATAATTCCCTCTACAAAAGGAATTGTAGGAGGAAGAAAACATGTGATAGTCTATTGCATACCATACTTTAGAAACAGTACATATACACATCTACAGACTCCAATACAATCTTCGTTTTCTTTTCTTGCACGAGAGGTTGAATATGGTCCATATGCCTAAATAAGTAAATTCAGCAGCATGCAGTCTTGTTTGTCACCATTTTAAGGTAGGGACAAACCTGTTTACATGAGCTAGTACTGGAAAGTACATAATACTCAACCTTCATTAAACTGAATCAAGAACATTCAGGTCCACAGCAGAAATGCCTTGTAAGATTAGGTCCATACTAACTACCTTAAGGAGATCTTTTCTAGCACTTGTCACTGTAAAAGTTCCCCTGCTTTTATTTGTGTAGATACAGCATTTTTTAGAATAGAATGTATGCCAAGAAACTGGTTTCCAAATTCCAAGATTTCTGATAATGTTAAATACATGTTGTCGTTATTTATTGAAATGGTTGAAGAGACTTTCATATGTGCCCATCTAAAGATACAGGCATTGCTCTTGCATACAGAAAACTTGTACAAAAAAAGAACAAAAAGATGCTTAAGTTGTGGGCTGCTGTGTTCAGCTTCTACAGTACTGGCAAGTACTTGAGTATGAAAATAATTGCATTTTGTTCAAATCAGTTTGTTCAATTTTTAAAGAAGATTTCTAACTACTAGCTTTAAAAAGCAATATAACCATGTGTCTAACTCCTGGAATGGTGATAAAGCTAAATAACTAACAGCTTGAAACCCTTACAAAATGTGGGTGTAATTTTAAAACTGTAATTCTTAACATTAACCCAATGAAGCCTAGAAGATCAAGTGCAAAAAAATGTTCATAGCTAACTGATGTTTATTCTGATCTGTCTCCTGGTTTGACTCAGGGAAATTAATGACATTTTGACAAATAAAAATGTCAGACAACAGCAGTTCCACAGTAACAAATAGCTTTCTTTTTAAACTTCAAGTAATTTACTCACCAATATAATTTGAGAACTGATAGTGTAGTTTTACAGGAAAGTCTTAACAAAAATTTAGTTGAGGTGCAAGAATTGTTTCATAAATTCATACGTGGTAAAAGCCACAGCCTGGGAAGGAATACAACGAATGTAATTTAGAGATAAACCACGGTATAATCCTCTTCGTATTCCATATTGTTGATAGACATATTTCAGTGTCTGCACCATTGTACTGGAAAAATAAGAACTCAAATCATTATTGGATAGACATTCAATAGTCAAGATCACTTTCTTCAAATACAAGACACTTGGTTTTACTTGGTTCTTAAGGGTTCTATGGAGAAAAGCTCATGGGACTCCATAGAGCAAAGCATTATAATCTTTTTAAGACTCAGAAGACAGTCTGAGCTTCTGCAAGAAATTTGGGCACAAGGGCTGAGAATTGGAAACAGGGCAGTCCAGTTCCATTTAAAGAAGTTTCAGTCTGAAAACACCTGCCCTAAAAGGCACAGTAAGACATTTTACACCAGAATGGCTATGCATATTCTGTTGCCTGGCAGGAAGGAGTTGAGAAGCATCAACTCTTACAAATGTAATATAGAGTAACAGAACCATAATTTGCCCAATGTAGCACACACTTCTTGCATGAAACATCAGTACTTAGGGCTCGTATCTCATCTTCTTTTTTTGAGCACAGGATTATACCCATCCTTCTAAAGCTCTGCATATAACATGTATGTTTAGCTCTGCATTCTATATCTTTCATGTGCGTAGCTTCCTTCACTGTAACACAAGCCTGGTGTTCTCTCTCAAAAGATAATTGCTAGGTTTTGTGTAAGTATATGATATTTGACCTTATTAAAAGCAGAATTTGCAGTATATATGCAAGAAGAACAATTTTCCTCACATGCTTAACTTGAAACTGAGCAAACAGACATTAAATGCAAAGCCCCTGAGTAAAAATCTGTAAGGTGCTCAATATTTCCAAGCTATTAAAGACATTGCACTTTGAGAACACCTTCCATATGCCTCAAAGCTTCAGGATTTCCTACTTTTTCTATCCTTTCCTCCTCTAAAGACAGGTATGTCTACTCTCCTTCAAGGCACAGCTCTCTCCAAACACAGTCACAACAATATTGTTAAATTGGCAAGTCCCGTGTATGCAAAGGTAGTTCTCGCAATTGCAGAAAGTAAAACCCCAAGAACAATTAACACATTTTTACTTTAAACATATCTGAAGTGGAAAATAGCTTAAAAAAAAAACAAAACAAAACAAAAAAAAAAAACCCCAAAATACCAAACTTGGGCTGCAAAGGAAAGCAGAACAGCAGCTTTCACAGTAAGGAACATCCGCATTGCTTATGAAAGGTTAGTAAGATCCAATTTGCCATGCAGGAGGTTCACACTGCATCATGCTGGATTCAGACATATACAATCACACAAGAGTGAAAGTAACCAAGATACGTCCTGGAATTGAATTTGGTTGAGGCAATTTGAAATTCAGAAAGTTTTTCAAGATGAGAGCCGATTTAGTACTATGATTTTAAGGATATTATGGTACTTCTGCTTCTACTGGACTGAAGCATATAATTAAAAAACCTGGAGGAACCCTAACTACATGTGTGGTGTGGTACTTTACTGTAAATACAAGAAAAGTTAAATAAAACAGTATTATGTAAAATCATCTTATGGAACAGATTCTGCACCGTTAAGAAACACTTTGAAACATTTCATTTCAGTAGAAGCATGCAGCCCCACTCTTAGGGATCCTGCTGATATTAAAGACATCGCAAGTTGAATTAAAATAGAAAAAAACCCGTGTTACTAATCCAGACAATTAGTAACAAAATGCCATTGTGATTCCAGTTGGATTTTTTTAACTCCAGAGTGATAATGGCAGCTTTGGTCTGTGTGGAAACTCATTCATTAAAAGAATGAAGAAATCAACAACAAAGCAGCTGCTCCTTTTTTTTTTTTTTTTTTTTTAAAGCTTTAAAACTAAGAATTTAACTTTCCCCAGACATCTAAGAATTCAGTTACTACGGATGAAAAGAAAATACTTACAGGCACTTTTCAGAGTCTGGGAGAACCGCTCCTAACTGCATTCGCCTACGAGTTACATCAAGGGGATATCTATAGAAGAGATATTTGAACAGCAGTTCAACCAGATGTGTGATGACTATATGAATATTGTTTTAAAAAGAATGCAAAGAAGTCCATGTGCAACCTCCAAGCTCCCTTTTCAGTGAGTCAGGAATCCGGCTCAGATTCTCAACACAGCTGAAAGTTCTCCAAAAAGGGAGACTTTCCCTATACAACCAGAACCAGCAAATCAGATCTCTTAATATATTCCATTTGGCACGAGTAAGGAAGACACATGAAGATCAGATGAGAGTATAAAACAGTCTGTAAAATGCTGGAGGAAGAACACACCTGAATCAAAAATAAAATTAACAGTTTAAGGATTAATAGAAAATGACATTTGTAATGCAGTGATTTAGTGAAAAATTGATGCCGTACAAGTCCATTAAATTAATTTATTTTATGGACAAAATAAAATATGACAAGGACAGCAGGAGAATGGAGAAAGCAGGCAAAGTAATAAAAGAAAATTAACACCAAATATCTAAAATTTGGGGTGTTGTTTTTGGTTTTGCTTTTAATTCTATGGTTTCACAGGTTACACTGCTTTAAAAATAAATTGGAATAATAAAATTCTGCAAATTGTGTTCATGGTCAAAATTTCATAGCTTACCAAACAACATTCCAATTGATTTTAAGAGATTTATCTGAATTTGCTTAATTGACTCAATACATATATGTATATAAATAGATACTTAGTAAATGAAACAACAGGAAATAACTGAATTCCAGTGTCTGACTAACCCGATTTAAAAACCTTACTAATAACTAGACTTACATAAAACCATATTCTCAGATAAAGTTTCTTTAGAATGAACAGCTATATAGAAAAAAAAAAAAACAAACACAATACCCAAACTTACGATATCGTCTGAGCTATTGCTCCAGCTATGCCACCACACAGCAGATTTACATGTGTTTTCAAAACTAAGACATCAGGATTATCTAATGAAGGCCGTCCAAGCAAGTTAGGTGCTTGAGCAAGTCCAATGCTCTTTAAGGTACCAAAGGTAAAAAATGAAAAACCTAAAAGGAAATTTAATTTTATGTACTTTCATAAAAAAGCAAATTATTTGCCGATGCATCATAATAAACAAAAAGCTGCATTTACAAAATGAAATAATTTTTCAATTATTTTAGAAGTTTTTTCTTAAGTAGAAAGAAATAGACAATTTTTTTGAACTTCCACAAAATGATATTTTGAACTACCATAACTTCCGTCCAAACGAATTAGCATTTGTAATTAACTTAAAATAATGTTTTCAGCTAGACAGTGGGTTTTAAATTACTGGATTGCTGTTAAGAGTAACTCCTAAAATCTTTTTAACTGAAGAACATATCTCATCTTTTTAATAGGAATGTAATTTAGCTGGGCAGTGATGATGTTCCTCCATCTCACATCACCCACTGCTTTAGCTTAAGTATTAACATAAAAGTCACCAGGAGATGGAGCCAATTCAGAGGCTCTAGGTCTCCATCTACATAGCGCTGTGCACTCTCATGGATTTACCTGTTTGAGAGAAATATCCTACATGCTGTCTTGTGGGAAAACTGGGAAGCAGAAGAGAAAGAATCACTACTTTACCTCTCTCCCTCTGAGCTCCAAGTTTCAGAAAAACTAGGCTTTGCCTGTTGAAGATGCTTTAACACATTATCGATCAATTCTAGATTAAGATCAAAGAGTTGCAAGTGTTTCTACTTGCCTCCCCTCTCCATTCGGTAAAAAAACAGAATCCTTGATTTTAACAGAAGCTAATTAACTACGCATGCAAATATAGTACATAAATTTAGTAGCACACACAACTGCTGAAGGACTGCCACAGTCTGTTTTTAACTTACCCGCATATGGCGCCATGCCTACAATGGTTGGCATCAGCCCTCTGTAGAACCCTCTAAAACCACCTTCCTTTGGAAGAAAAACACAAGTACATTTGGGGCAAGAAATACAACAAGTGTCTTAACAAGTTATACGACTGTTCATACAGATTGATATGACAGCAATCTGACTAGCATCATATAGCACCAAGGAGCTAATATCAAGTTCCATTTCTTGTGCCTGAAGAATTAAGGGAACAACTGCCCAGCTCCCTAAGAGATAAAGAAGTGAAAATGAAGGAGAAAACTCTACATCCAACATCATAATCTAGGAGACATTTCTGCATTACACATACCCCTCCTCCCCAAAATTTTTTCTATCATTACTTCTTGTTCTTGAAAAAGCAACTTCTCTCTGCTTTGACCTCCCATTTACATGAGTCTTAGCTACATCTTAGCAGCCTAAGTAGAAGGAAGCATCCAGATTATTTTTTTTTACATTAAAAAATTCAATGTGCACGCAATGAAGTCATGCTATTCTCCAACAAGCCACTATTTTCAATGTAGTGCAACATTCTTTAAAGAGCATATTTTGCTTTGACAGGACTGAAGATTAAAAGAAAAAATACCTTTGTGTAAATCATCTTGAATGCATGGATAATTCCCATGTACTTGTGTTCCCCTTTTACTTGGAACGCCAGACGAACTCTAACCATATCAAGAGGGTAAGTACAAATCACTGCTGTAATACCTTTATCAAAAACAAAAACAAAACAGGCAAACAAAACTCACCTACACCTTATCTGATTCTAGGATTATTTTGAAAATTAGATTTTCCTTTTGTGGCAGTGAATATAATAGCATATATAAATTATTTTGTTAAAGAAACACTTAAATTCAGTTATAATCAGCAAACAGGAACACTAACTTCAGCAACACACAAAGGATTTATGTTTATGCTTGGTGTTCACTGAAGCTGCACACCTAGGCCTTGATTTTCCGAAGATTTATGGGCCTAAATGTATTCATATGAGCAATCTCATTTAAGTCTAGCATCAGGCTAGTCAAGTGCATCGGCTTTACTGGATTGCAACCATGAAACCTAACCCCACTGTATCTTTTAAAAAAAACACCAAATTTACATGTTTAATTTCAAAAAAGTTGTGTCAGATTTGATGTGATTACTGGATATAGACATATGCATCTATCTACTGCATCTGGAAATACTAAGTATATTCTAATTACATTTAAAATAAAGTCAGGATCGTACTGATGAAGAGTACTTAACTGAATCACACTACTGCATTTTAATATTTCATGTTACACCAGCCCTTCTGTTTTAAATCTCTGACCAAAAAAGTGATTTCTACACTTCAGATGGCAAAAAAACAAAATCTTGGGATTCAGACAGTTATGAACTGCTTCAAAACTGTTTAGATGCTGACCAGCTTGTAATTTTGGAAACAGAACTCCAGTACAGAGAACAACTCCTCTAACAGTTACCTGAGTAACAAATTCTTTCCTACTGCTAGTTTTGGAAGTAAACCACTCAATTGCTGACAAGTTATTTGTAGGAAACAGATAAAACTGTTTACTAAAAACAGATGTTTTCTGGTGGTATACCACCATCATTAAAAAAAACCCAAAAATACTAGGAAAAGGAGAAAAAGAAAGGAAAAACCTTCATGACTGACACTGTTTTCTAGCAGCCACTCAGATGTAGCTAAACATCACCCTTAAAAATTAGTCCTACAGAAGATAAAAACACTTTCTAGGCTGGCAGGAAATGGCCACTTCCTCTTAAGTTTTAACGGTCTCTTACTGATATCTCTTTTTGTAGGTGTAACATTTCCCCTCCTTTCCACAAGGTCAAGAGAAAAACTACAACAGGGAGGGAGGAAAAAAAAGAAATCAAACACACCAACAAAACCCAAACACAACACAACAACTCCAGCACAGAAACTCTTCATAACTTTTATGTCTGGAGAGCAAAAAAAAGCAACTTTAGGAAGCTGAACGATTTGACATAAGATATCAGGATTAGATGGGGAGAAAAAAAAAAAAAAAAAAAAAGGAACACCATGAATGAGCTATCCAAAAAGCTGATGCTAGTCAACTGTCAATTGAGAGTAAAGTTTGTGGCCCCATGGAGTATCCTCCTACCAGTAATTTATTTCAGAAGAAAAAAACACCTCTTTCAGAAATTTTGGATTATTCCTCTAAATAAAAAGCAGACATCTGCAGTTGATTTCTGATGTCGTCCCACCCATAGGGTTCAAAAGTTGGAAGCTGCAAAACACCAAAGCAACTTTACAACTGTTTCCACTGACCTACATTATTCAATACCATCTCTCAGACTGCAACCTTTTCCTAATGGATGGCCTGAGATGTCCAGAAATATTGTAAAACAGATGAAACCAAGCAGTTTAAAAATAAATAGATAAATAAATAAGATCTTCAAAAGCTCCTACAGAGCTTAAGAGTTCACAGGAAAGTCACTCTACTTCAGAAAACTTTATCAACCTTCTCTTTCCAATCAGGCATTGATATGTATCCAGGAATATTACTTGAGCAAAGACTAGCAAACAGACCAACAAAGAGTTTGGTGAATGTACTCACTAGTGAACATGGCCCAAAAATAGTACAATTGGAAAAAAATCAGATGGAACTGAAAGAAACCATAAGTAGTAAGGACTTAAATAGGATCTTTTTCCTTTTTTGCTTTTTCTTAAAATCCTATAGCCATGAATTACGAAAAAAATGGTATTTCTAACATCAGTCACAAAGTACGCTTTCACGAAGCAACTGGGAGAGGCATGGTATTGCTTACTGTTTATATAAGCAAAGTGTATATACAAGGGATTAAGATTTCCTTCAGGCCTCAGAAAAGACACTATCCTTTCTGGGAGGAATGGCAGCCAGCTGTGGAACACAAAGTCATTGTCATGAAATCTACAGAATTACTAATCTAATTTCTACACCATAAATATTATGAGTTATCAGAAATCAGGCTACAGCATCTTAAGGCTGATTCCCATTATTGAAGAAGCAAAGCCTATCCCAAATAATGAGACTTGAGCCAAAGATCCCTCCTATGGTTAATTAAACAGGACAGAACAGGAAATGTCTCAACAGTTAAGAGATACATACTCCAATTCCCAGTGTCTGACCTGAAGTAATCATAATAGGGCAACGTAGCTCCTCCCTCCTTTAAGAAACCACTTCTTCAAAAACAGCAGACTTTTTCATTGCAAGTGCTGACTCAGAATTCAAGGAAGTCAGGGAAAGACTTCACTTACCACATTACCATGTTGTCTTCAAGCACCTTTCACCACTCTTGGGGACAAGATACTGGCTTACACAGACCTTTACTGAGACTTAACGTCAATAAAGCACAAGAAGAATTAAACCGTCCTTGATTTGCTTTGCAGGCTTTGGGAGTTAACAATGAGATTAGGTGTACCGGGATTTATGTCTGTCTCCCAATTTCCCTACTATTCCTCCATTCTTAGTAATTTTATTTCTTTTAAAATAAAAATAAAAAAACCATCTGAGCAAGAAAAAAAACACCAAGAGAAATACATTACAAAGATCAGGTACTGCAAACATATCTGATATGCAAGTTTCTATGATTTCTGTATCATGCTCTTTGTACTTTACTAATAACTACATAGATCAAATTAAGTACTACCAGGTGATTCAGAGGTATACAGTTCAAAAAAAGTGATGTGCAAGCACAAGTCACAGACTTGAACTGCAGAAGATATACTCCTTAACTAGTATAAAGACAAATTTATCAAGGAGGCATCTTCTGAACAAAACAAAGCTTCAGAAACTACACATACAGAGAAATAGATGATGACGAAGAATATTTATCAGGCAGGTTAAAGAACTGCCTAATTTACAAGTCCCAACATTTCTAGACCCCCAATATGTAATTCTGTTTCCTTCTGAATTGCTGAAGAAATAAGCACCTCAGATTCTTTTAAAATCTCAACTCACACAAGTAACTGTTAATTACATACTATTTAAAATGGAGAGGGTCAGTATCCTCCTAGATCTGTACTATTTTCATATCACTTTTACTAAAAGTAGAAAGATAAAAAAAAAAAGCATGCTTTCTGTATTAGTTTCATGGAACTGTAATTTATTCTAGACAAAAATTTAAAAAGCCAAAAAATACTAGTTGTTAAGTTAATCAAGTGCAAGGGAGGAGATACACATGTTCATGTTTTAGTTCAGATTTTTCAACTAGAAAACTAAAAAAAATACTTAGAATTGCAAAATCATCCTGTGATACAGATGTTATTTGATCATTTTGTTTCCTAAACTTCACTAACCTCTATGATTTCTCTATCTTCTCCCCACCTCTGTCTTCCCTTAAAAGAAGTTATATACCATTTATCTGTTAACGAGGTGTTACAGCTGAAATTTGAATCACACAAGGTTCAGGAAATTCAGAGTTAAAGTTTCCACAGTAACTTTAACTTGGCCTCCTTAAATATATGCATTACAATAGGTTTTTCTTTTCTCTCACTCCACTACCCCCATCCTCATCGCCTTGTTTTTCCCTGTGGATATCCTTTTGACCCTGTTTATCAGTTACAGAAGATACTCAAATGGTTCCCACCATTTCAAAGGAGGTCTGTTGACTGCTGTAACGTCAGAAACACTGACATAAGAAAGATGTAAATATCAGCAGCTACACAGAAGTGAAAGCAGACAGCTTTTGGGGCTAGAGAGGGAACAAAAACAAAAGGGAAACAAGAGTTAACCATTTTCAGCTGCATAATACTGGCGTCCAGGAAACTGTGAAGACCCCTGTCTGCCCAACACTGGAGCGCATGCAGCACACCCTCTCCTTTAGTCATTTAAACTTGGAAGAAATAGAATAATATCCCTTATTGAAGCCAGCAAGAGACTAAGCCACAGGAGTTAACTTTAAGGCAAGAAATATTACCAACCGCTTTTAAAAGTCTCTTCTCATTTTATTTGCAAATTTAGAGAACTTCTGTACCAGATTACGGATTTCGTAGTGCCTCCTTGCTCCTCTTTATCTTCCTAGCATACTCAGTATAAGCCGTCCTCTCATTTATCTAATGAATATCCCAAAAAGCAGCTAATGCCACCTAGTAAACAAATAGTAAAAGACTCACATGTGATACTATTACTATACCCAACTGCTATAATCATTTCACTGCACACCTAAGTCTAGCTCATCTACTCAGTTTTGGGATTCTCACTACCAGGCTATTGAGTATATTGTACTTAAATGCACCACACAAAGCCCTTAATTTGATCATTGTTTCCAGATAGTACTGTGTATTATTTTTATTTCTGTTACTCTAACCACACAACACAGATTTAACCAGTAAGGTGCTTAAAACAATGCCAGATGCTATTAATTTATCTACACAAAGAATTCCAGCATGTGCAACACTGACAGAGTTAAGCTGATTATTCAGTGTCTTCAGTGTCTCACAAGTCAGGTTCCAGGTCTGTCACAAGGCTCCTGAAAAAGCTAATAATAAGCTCTTGTGGAAGGAAAAAAAGAAAAAGAAAAAAAAAAAGTGTTCTTTAGCACAGTTAAAGTCAGGGGGAAAGAAAGAAAAAAAGGAAAAAATAAAATCTATGTATTTCTTCCACTGCTTTCAGATAGAAAGCCAGCCAAGTTCTGGAACCTACCTTGCCACAAATGGGTTTTGCTAGTTTTCAGGATATTTGAATTGTTTCATTTCATTCTCTTTCCTTTTCCTCTGATGGCATGCAAAGCCAAAATACTTTCATGACGTCTTCCTAGTTCAACTAAAGGTAGTGCTAACAAACTCCAGTATTTTTATTCCAAAATAAGCTAAATAGTAGTGCTCATGTCATAACTATTTAAGGTCTGTCACTAGACAGTATTAAGACTGTTTTACAAAGACAAAGCACATGAAAAACCACCTCAATTAAAAATCAGTCCACCATTACTTACCTTTCCATGTTTTTTCTTAGCTACTTTTGTCTGAATGACTAGCAACAGGAAAATAGGAATGTATAACTACCACTGTATAGTGTGATCTACAAATGGCTTCTTGTACTACCACACTAATTGATAAATATTGGTTTTTAAACATTCATACATATGGTCTAAAGAGTATCATGACAATTCTGTGCTGGATGTTGTTTTCAACTTTTGTATAGACATTTCTGGCAAATCCATCCATTTAAGGAGCTGCAGATCCCTCAATTTTTTTGGGCTTACATTCAACCTAGTAGCAATGGCAGACAGGCTGATGAGCTGATTCTACTAAAACCTGCATCTTCATACTTCATCTTGATGACACTGGATTTGTCGTTTATTTAAAGCCACAATAAACACTATAAAAACCGTGCTTTACAACATAGCATAGAATTCAATGCTTGAACAAATGCATTTTAAAGAATACTCTTAGACAAAGTTTTCAATTAGACAATTATTTGGTACATGAACCATTTACTAGTATTTTTGCTTAACACAAGTTTGACCTGAAAACACATTCAAATAATCTTCTAAATAAATATTAACTTTTCAGCAAAAGGGATGTCTGAAACCCAAATACAAAGCTATACCTGCCATGGATCCCGCCATTAATCGATGCACATGCCCTGAAATCCCAAGTTGCTTCTTTATTACCTACAAAATAAGGAACATTTACAACAGTCATATATCAGAAAATACAGGGAAGTACACAACACAATTTATTATCACAGTAATGCAAACTTTGTAGGTGTTTCCAAGAAGTTCACAACACTGCAAATTCAATCCAGAGCACTTACTGTTAGAAGTTTTCTGAACATTGCTGCTGTTACCAATTTGTTATTAAAAACATGAGTGTGCTAAATTTCTACTAACAAGACAGAACAATTAGCTGAAAGTATATGTACTGTTTACCTCAGAAACTAGACTGTTTATTTAGTTATTTTTAATGTGTGGCAAACAAGGCAAACCCAATACTATCCTTGTTGCATGAGAGAAAGCAAAGGACATCAAGCAAAGCTGAAAAGTGACACATTCAAGAACAGTAAACTTTTCTCCCATGTACAGCATGTGAAACATACTCCAGAGATATTTTTAAGGCTTTGTTTAACTTGATTTAAAAGGAAAAAAAAAAAAAAGGGAGAAAAGAGAGAAATCAGACAAGCATTTGAGAGCAAGAATTTCCTAAATTACATTACGTCCTGGAAGGAAGTTAGAAATTAGTTTCCAGGCTTTTATCAAATAACTATTTGTCTATTTAAGAAGCAGTTTATGTTATAAATAAGATAATTTCATATCTTCCTTTTTTTTCCCTTTTACTTATTCCTGCAAAACATCTTGAATGTTTGTTGTTGAGTAACAGATAAACTGCTACAATGCTAAATGGTTTCTTGAAATTTGCAGATTCATAAACAATTTTATTACGAAGCATGGCATGCAGGCTTTTATTCAACACAACATAAAACAAGCATGGATCAACAGCATTTATGATTATACCACAAAAAAATAACATATGAAACCCATTACAGTTACTTCTTTGTATCAGCCTTCTGAAATACGCTCTTTTGGGAAGTAAATCACAATTGCAATCCCACTGTCTTCAATTTACTTCACTGGGTACTAAAGCTGACCTTTTAAACCAGTATTCTTCATTGCTAACAGTAAAACTGTATTTTTCACTACATATAAGAAATGTTTAAAAACATGTTCATGCTAACACCTGACCTCCAAAAGATGTTGCAGGGATTTATTATGCACTGTGAAAGAGTAAAAGCATGAGAGCAGAAAGGAATCCACAAATCCTGCAGGACCCTGAAATAAGAATTCTCTCTTCCAGGTAATTTTTATCTAAAGCCTGACATAATCATTTGTCAGGTCAAATGTAACAGTCATATCCAGACAGACTTTCCAAGTTTAAGTTATTCCACCCATCATGTACTAAGAAACTCAACACAATATAATAAAAAGGTCCCATTTTACATTTTGTTCCTACATTGCTCACAAAGGGCTACCTTATAGCAATACAAATAGCAGCAGTCTTTAGTTTACCTTTTTCTTTCATTAAAAAAGTATTATTCTCAACAAATGTACAAAAATCAGTGTGAATTTTTTTCCTTAAGCAACACTACAAACAGTTTCACTGTTGCCCTGACATTTTTAATGGGTACATTCAGATAAAATCAAGCAACCTTAGAAAAGACATGCAGATAATTATGAAGACAAAAGTTTCAGTGTTACTTTTGATAACTTACAGAATCTGTATTCATTATAGGCAGAAAAAAATAAAAGGAAAACAAAATAAATTCAACTACCTTTTTATATTGGTCAAATGCCATGAACTGAATTGCGCCATATGGAAAGATTCTAATCATCATTGCTCCATTTCCTTTATACAGCCCAAGATAACCTTCCTTTCTGGGGACAGCACGCAATGTAGAAAACACTCCTGCCAATGATACAAAAAGAGGTATTTAACAGTCACACTGGGAAGGAAGAAAAAGAAAAATCAAGCATATATTACTGACAATAAGAAAGTACACATAGAACTCACGGCAGATCATGGCTCATGTAACCATGGGGAGTGGAAAATCCACTTTGAATGCCCAAACACTGCCAGGAGGAGGAGGAGGAGGTTTAAGGTTAAATTTTATCAGCTTTCTCACCTTCCAGACTCAGTGAACCTCTTTCTGAATTCATGCATTTCAGGCCCCATGAATTGCCTGGACTGCAAGCAATCCTATTGCAGCTGATACCATCCGCCCACAGAAGCTAATACCAGCAACAGTAGGAACACTACAGGTTGACTTGCAAATCAGCCAATTCAAATTAAATAAATACTTAAAAAACTAAAACCATGGGAAAACAATCTAATATTGGTACATGCTAGATTACAGATTAAATGCCATTACTGAGGAAATTAAGTAAATTGCTTTAAGACTCTCACTACTTACAACTTACACATCTCACACTTCCTGTCCCAGAGTTGTTGCGCCAAGAAGCAATCCTATTCCCTTTTCATAGGTGGGAAATAATGAAAGATCACAAAGTTTGGGGAAAGCCTATAGTTTTATTATAAACATGTTATTAATTATGCATAACTGCTATCACATTGACTTTTTAACAGGAATAAACTATAACAGTTAAGCAGTTTTCATTCATATGCAACTACTTAATAATATAAAAGCTGAGCACAGAAAAGGCTTACACATTTATGTTTCTTTCAGGCAAGAAAAAAAAGTAGTTGACAAACTTCCACTTGAAGTTTAAATAAAACAAGTATTAATTAGTTTCTGGGGTTCTAAAAATACATTAAATATTGTATTCTTAAGATACCACTATTATTACATGCCTCTGAAAATACTTATGCCATGATTAGAATTTCTTTCTACCCTGCACTGATGAGTTGTTCTTTCTTAAAACACAAGTTCTGAGATCCACATGGCATGAACTCCACAGAGCAAGGGCAGTAAAAACATTTAGTGAGGACCTTGGTGAACTATTCCTTTGTGTCTCTGCATTTACAGGTATCTCATCCACATAATTCTTTTTTGCCTGCATATAACAAGGACAGGCATTCAAGTCAGACACATTTCAAATAATCAGCATCGTATCTGACACACTAAGTAGGGAAGAATATAAGATTTTACTTGCCAATCATGGCACAGTACAAAGCAAACAGAAAACAAGGATTTAAAATATCACTCAAACCAACTATTTCAGCCTTCAATTCTTAGACAGCAGATTTGAGTGCATACTTATGGGACTGTGTTACCAAAACACATTACTTGTATTTCCCTTTTTGGTACAAAGAAGCGAATACACATCCACTGGATTTTGTTTCAAGATTTATATTTCAAGCCTTTTAAAAAAAAATTACCTTTACTAATATAAAAATTCCAAAGTTTCCTTACATGTAAAATTAACCAACTCAAAATTATTTTTTTTCTTGACAATTGTAACACAAAAATTTCAGAACATAACCTATAACTATTTCAATAATATATGGCATAAAATACCTCAAATACTATGCACAAGAGGGCACTGTTACAGCCCCACAGAGAATGGTTCTGAACACGCTGACAACTGAGTTTATTCTCTCACCATGATGCAATACAGATGCTGAATACAGATCTCCCGCACCTTATGCCAAGCCCAAAGCCACTTTATCTTCAAATCAACCACACTGCCATCTGCGAGCAGAAGCGCACGCGAGTCTTGCAGGAGCTGGTGGTCACTGTTTTGTCATCACCAGCCCACATGAGGGCTACCAAGCTCCCAGAAGCACCAATTCCCACAGCCCCTGGGAACTGGCAATCACTGGAGGAGACCACAGCAGTTACCAGCAGTGACAGTTTTTATATAAACGATCCAAGCCTGGAACCTGTGATTACCAATCTCCTGCTGGCTTCAGTAAGAGGAAGATCAAGCCTCTCTCTTAGATGCCTTATCAAGGATTATTCTGACATCTCAATCTCTAACACATCAACCAATACCGCAGCCTGCTTGCACAGGGCTCTGTTTTTCTTTTCAAACACTAACAAAACATGACACAGAGACTGGCCAGACATACAGCCTTCTTTCTGTCTGATTAGAGCCTTTTTTTTATCAGCCACATCACTGAATAAATCAGCATACCCAAACTATACACGCTGCATTTAAAACCAAAAATTAGACGCACAGCAGCCATCTTACCTAGATGTCTGTAATGGTGGTTATGAGCCTGCAGCAAAATCTTTACGCGATCCAGTGGTGCAATGGTTGTTTTGGCACAACACCCTGCAACACCTTTCCAAGAGGGGAAAGAGAAAAGTGACAGGATGCTCCTTATGTAAGCATGACAAATAAGGGATTTTTCTAACATACTTCTAAATTGAATAGGTGAGGAGAAACTCAACTAGGACCTCAAAAAAGCCCCGAAGACAAGTAAACGGCTTCTATTAGCAGTACATTACAAAACCCTTAAAGCCTTAATGAAAAGCATAAGCTACTTCTCCTGATTACAGAAACCCGGCCCATCATCCCTCAGCTGCTAGAAGTCCCAGCAGAACCGTTCAGAGTTACTGAAGAGTTTTCCACCCCGCTTCCTCCTTCCCTTCCACAGAGAACAGCCCTTACTGCTCTCCCCAAAGGACCTGGCTCCACATCCACCGTGCACCCTGCGCTGCTTCCGAGAGACGGATCCAACAGCGAGCGCAGCTGCACAGAACATCTTCCTATCTGCTTGCAAACAAGATAGCTGGGACACCGCGCTGTAGGAAGAATAAACAGGCTTTTCCTCCAAGAGGTTAATAACGCCCCGCCTTCCCACCACCTCAATCTTCTCAGCAGCAGCCGGAGCAGCTTCGGGACGCGGCCAACC
>NW_010130238.1:0-32080 GCF_000699245.1 Pterocles gutturalis
ACTGACCCCTGTGGAACACCACTTGTCACGGGTCTCCACATGGCCATTGACCACTACTCTTTGAGTGCGGCCATCATGCTGTTTGAATTGTCCTCCTGTAATTTTCACTGTGTATATGTATAATAACGTATGTTAATCATCATGAATCAATCAGGAATGTGTTAACTGTTTAACTAATTTCTTCCTTTTCTGGGTGGCATTGTTTTTTTTAAAGAATCCAAATACCCTGGATAGCTGTCAAGTCAACACACTATTAAAGATACTATTTTCCAGTTTAAGATCCTCCTTTCACCTCAGAAACTCTGAATAATTTACAAACAGGACTATTTCTAAGGTGTAAAATTATTACTACATCACCTAGAGCAATATGGGGACCCAGCAAGGCACACTGGTCACCATCTACAAAGCTGGTTTTCTGTTTTCTATTGTGTAGACAGAAGTCTCTGTTTTTAGAATGAGAGCTAGATGGCCTGAGAAAGTCAGTATTAGAAGTCAGTGTCCAGGGGTACACATGGGTTGCTGTCTTGAAGCTACTACACAATTTCATAACACCAAGATAGTGAGGCTTACTCCAAAGCTTGAGTAGCTGGAAACACAAGGTCATGTCCCAAGAGGATTCCAAAGGATATCCAAACTCTTCTCATGCTCAGTTCTGTGTCAGCAAGTGCTCCCCAGGCATCCCAACAAGTATTAACTAGTACTTCTGTAACCATGGTTGAAGAACCATTATATATAGTTTAAAGAGCGATAGAAAAATGTTAGTAGTTTTCCTAGATGTGTAATTAATAGAAAGCTGATAAAGTAATGAAGGGCTGAAATTCTGTAGAAAGATGTATGGATGACACCATGAACCTGAAGTGCAGAAGAGCAGAGTTTTTATCATTGTCGCTACATGCCAGAGACCTGAGAGACAATTTTCCTTTTTCTGAATATTGGATTTTTACTAGGAAACAGAATGTGTAGAAAGTCTACTGCTACCTCCATTGCTGTGCCATACTGGTTATACAGCAAGTCCAACAACTGATGTTGTCAGTAAAAATAACTTTGGGAAGAGAATTGCATATCTTTTGGGCTTACTTTTAACAAACTAGCTGCCACCTTTATAAGTCTTTCTAAGCCTGGCAGACTTTTTTTTTTACCTTCCTCCCCAGAGCTACTTACATTGCTTCTTCTATATTAGCTACAGGCATGCATAATTCAAAAAACATCATTAGAAAATTGAACATAACCACTTTGGGAAACACTGGAACTGTTAGTGTAACAACATGAAGCTGTGTTTAGTCTGCATATAACGTTACTGGTTTAAACAAGAGAAACAGGCTACCTAACTTTGAGAATTAGCCTAATGTGGGAGATCCCATGGAACCAGCTAGCCTGGCAGCAGTATTGTGGCCTGGTTCTGAAAAACATTTCCAGGTAACTCTCTAGATAGTGAGGCGAAACAGCCAGAAATATGCAGAATTTCTAGTGTGGCTTGTCTTAAAAGGAAGCACGTGTGCATGCAAGTTTATGGGGCACACAGATGTTTACTTACTGGAAGAGGTTTTCTTTGTTAGACATTCCGCCCACCCTTAAAAGCTCACAGATTAATCCTGATGCAAAGTGGGAAAACCTGTTAATTACCAAAAAAAATCACAGAACGGGAAACCCATTTTCCATAAATCTTTATTAGCCAAATCTTCTCACTGTAGCAAAACTTTACATTCTGTGCCTCTTGACAGGTCCCAGTTTGACAAAGGAAGCTTAACTTTAAAAAGCATCGCTACAAAAAGCAAACCCATTATTGGGATTCTAATTAACACTTTGACATTGTATTATAGAGCTGGAGGTGTAGGAAATTATTCCCTAGGAGTTTACCACCACTGGGAAAGGTGATTGATTCTGCTACCTGTAGAAAGTAATAGATAATGTATTAAGTAACACAGGGATGGTTTGTTTTGTTCACACTAAGTGAAAGACAAATTTCATCTTCATTTTAATTTTTAATTTTTAGATGAGAGGCAGCACCACAGAGGCACAGCTGTAAAGCTCAAACTTCTGCTCCTCCATATTGGGACCCCAATGAAGCAGAACATTAATCTGTATAGCAAACAAACGACTATCATTTACATAATTACTTTTAGTCACAACTTATATTCATAAGTGCATGAGTGACAATGATGCATTTGCTATGTAAGGGATGGAAATAATTGATCAGCCTGGGCTTTAACAGGACAGGAAGAGTAACAGAAAGAAGTGATTTTCCAACGTGTTAGAAAGCTCTGATTTGTGATTTGAGTCCAGACATCAATTACTTGTCCTTTCTGGTCTTTTTATACAACTGGGTTTTATTTCTGCAAGTGTTTGTGAATTGACGTTTCTTTTGTGTAAATGTGTGGTAATTCTTACAGTGATCACTGGGGAAAAGAGCAAAAATTTATCTTTCTCCAGAAATGCTTCCATTAACAACTCATGATTTACCTGGAAATGAAAGAAAGTGGATAGAAATTAGGGGGACTTCCAATAAATCTGTCTCTTATCTCTAACTATTACTCTTATGACTATCATTGTTCTACTATGCCAGTGATTAAATAGCAGTAAAGCTATTTAAAGAGAATAAAGCTTCCATAAAGTTTCAGCAAGTCCATGTCCATATCTTTCCCCAGAAGAGTATCAGCTAGTAATCTTGGGCATAATTTTTATCCCTCCCTGATTATCAATGCTTGCTTCCTCTTCTCTCACCTTTTTTCTTGCTTTTCTTATTTTCACCTCTTTTTTTTTTCTTTTCTCTTCTTTTTTCTTGATTTTTACAAGTTGAACAGGGAAGCAATCATCCCACCAGCTGTTATGAGCAACTGTTATGACATTTCTACTGGTTCCATCTCACTCTCCCTATTTCACATCAATTCCTTTAATTCTGCCATTTATTTTTTTTTAGCTACTGGACATCTATTTCTGAGATTTTTTTCATTATTAATTTCAACTATTTCTCTGAGACTTAGACCTCTCACATAAACGTGTCACAGCACCAGCTCTGTCATTCTGAAGAATGTGCAATTACAACTCAGGTTTTGGAGAAAAGAAAAAATAAAACTATGATGTAAAAAGCACCTTATCTGATATAATAAATTAAAACAAAAAAAGATGTGATTCAATTAAAAACAGTCTTTTGTTTTCTCCTGGAAATATAGATCTGTCAGTTAAGTCTCTGTACAGAAAAAAATCATTCTCCTGTTCACATTATCTTTTTTTTCTTAAACTGGCAACTAAGGGTTTGTCATCCTCTCAGATAACAGAAGATCAATAGCACAGCCAGGAGCAGCAGGATAGAGATTCTGCTCTTCATTCCCAGCTTTGCCAGTGTGCTTAGCTGACAGGTTGCTCTGAGGTTGCATGTTCAGCTCACAATGTATGAGGGGTTCAGTGGCAAAGAAAGGGGAAGGACTTGCACATAAGTAACCCTGTAGTGAATAAGAACAACTTAAAAGGCTCTGGGATGTGTTATAGTATCTTGGTTTAGGCTGTACTTGATTTCACGTATCCACTTTATAAATCTTCAAAGAGCCCAAGATGTTAATGTATCCCCCTCTTGAACAATGTAGTATTTAAACAGCAGGTGAGCAAGAGGGATGACAGCTTTTCTTCCAAATCAAAACCTTAGTCCAAATTCATCTTTGGGAAGGTTGTCTCCCATAAGTGCTAATACTCCTGAAACTAGCTAGTTACTGGTATCTTTGTACTGACTGAGCTGTGTGACTATGTTGTGTTCAAAAGCAGTGCAGTCAAAGAAATCCCAAAGAGAGCTTTTAATGCAATGGCATTGTTTGTATTCAACTCCCACCCATTTTATTAAAAAAAAAAAAAAAAAAGTTTGTCATAGGAAGAAAAACTATTCCTCAATCAAAGTTTTGTTTTTTATCCTGGAAACTAAATTTATTAAATTAAAAAGCCACATCTTAGAAACGAATTTGCAAACAGTGTACATTTCAGGCCATCAGTACTGGCTTTTTTTTTTATCTAGGCATATAACTTTTCAGGGAACATAGGAGAAGTTCTGGACTACTTCAGGCTTCAGCCTTTTCGCTATAATAAATCTTTTGCCTTTGTGCAACTTTTATTATCTCTCTGGTAGTTCCCATGATACAATGTAGTTTTATGTAAAGCAGGACATTATTTTTCTTTGCATGGGGTATCTTGTATTAGCTTATTTTATGGTTAATCTCTGGCCATAGGCAACAAATGAAGCAAGTAGTTACACATTGAACTACTGTAATCTTCTGTAAATGAGGTTCTGCTGAAGGATTCAGTACTCGCCTGCGAGGTTTCCGTCGGGAGCTCCTACTTTGTCCTCAGGTTTCACTTTCATCTTGGAAACTGCTGGCCACCTGACTGTGTGACTGACCCAGGCCTCTGAAGTTTGAAGCATAACTAGAATTGAAGAATAATTAAGAATCTTCAGACCTAGCTTTGGAGGCATGTTTTTCTTAATTTAGTTCTTAATGAGAGATCAGATGGCTTCTGGATGTCCTTTTTGAATACAGTCCCAAAGAGCCTAAGGCAAATATTTCTAGAGGTCCAATCTTTGGTAAAACTTACAAAGAAATACTTTGCAACACATCTATTCTCTCTGGACTCAGCCAGTACCTTCAGTCATATGTGATGTAGAGAAAATAACCAATTCTGAGAATTCAGGGACACTAAAGAAAAGGTCAGGATTTAGAAAACTTGAGATACAGGAAAAACTGAAAAGAGAGAAAATAAAGTAGTGAAGGGTAAGAGAAGGCTGTAAAGAAGACTGAAAGGATGGAGGAGAGGAGGCATGACTTTACAAATGTGTAAAAGTCTTCTGTACACTAAAAAAATGTATGGAGAGAACAGTTATATTCTGGAAATGACTGTTTGGAGGAAATGGTAGAAATTTTATCACTGAAAGCTCTCTTAGGGAGGGTTAGATCAACACCTAACAAGGTTTTGAAATTGCAGACCTTCAATCTGTTATGGATCCCTTTGTCTCATGATAGCAATCTATTTTCTGAGTGCATGAGGTGCTGCACGCCTTAGGCAGAGTTGTGCTTGGTTCTCAGAAATGTGGTGCAAATATGAAACCTCCTTGTGAAAGGGGGAGGGATTACAGTGGACTTCTATAAGCAATGTGAAGGGATGTAATGAAAATTAATAAAATGTGCTTGCCTAAAAGACCATGAAAGCTCCTCTCAGGAGTGCCCTACTATGGAATGTTTAATTCAGTGGACCTTAAAAACATAAAATAAGTCATTTTTGGTATTAGGAAGTTTAAATAGTTTTTAAGAATTTTTTTTTTAAATGGGTTAATACTTTTTTGATGTGGCTGGTAGGAGCAATTTGAATAGAGGCATATTCCAGGTGACCAGTGACGTGATAGCTTAATACTGTGTAGTGAGTTGTTTTATTATGTATAGAAATGTGTTATTGTAAAATAGAGACACCTTTCAGCATATGCTTTTGTCAATGAAATTCTATAAAGAGGATCCCTAATGTCAATCAACCTGATAATTTAGTGCTAATAAAAAGGTACCTTCTCATTTATATTCACTATGCAATTACTGAACTCTCTTTGAGTAGGAAGCTGACAAGCCTCTTGGAAGCAATAAAACAGATAAGTTCTTGAAGATCACATTCCAACCCAGCCTTCTATGGCTTTATAATCTTTAACAGGTTTCAAAATCTATGGGATTTCTAAGTGACCCTCATAAAAATGATATACAGTTTTGAGGGTTAAATAACACTTGGGAAGAAACCTGTTCTCAGTCTTAAAATTACCAGATCTGGAACAGTGGTGAAAACTGGCAAAGAAATCTGAGAAGGAAAATGTAGTGAAAACTTGTTTTCTAGCCATTATGAAAGGGATCTCCATACTGAAGAGACAGCATCTGTGCTGCACAGAAGTCCAGAAACATTTGTTCCTTCTGTACATCCGTATACTCCAGCCCTCCTAAGAGTCAGTTTGTGGTACTCAGAAAGATAAGAGTGAGAGGATGAAGGAGAGCACGCTTTGAAAGAGGTGTCTATTTTCTCACCAGCTTAAGAGGATTTAGTGTTCATTTCCTGATGACATGATAAATATTGTCTTGAGCAATTCTTAAAACCTAAAGTTGTCTAAAGTACCCTGATAACAAGCTCACAGCTGTAACAAATACGGTGGGGTGGGTTTTGTTTTTGTTTATAGGATTAAGCAGTTCACAAAAAAAATAAATTAAAAACCAATAAAATGACTAGGAAGGGTTTTCGGTAAACCTGCTGTGATAGATGTTGCTATCTACGCACAGTTTTGAGGGAGAGCAGAGAAAAAGAATGAATTTAGCACACAGTAGAGCGACTAATAATATTGTGATGAGTCAGTCATAATTTAGGCAAGTGCTGTGGAAACTTTTTGCCTCTGAGATGTGTGAACACAGTCCAAGTTCAGCAAATTAAGTGAGTGGCTCATCAGTCAATGTGGAGTGATAGTGTTAGGTGTATCAAATCTCCGGGCGTTAAATGGCAATTTTATAATCCAACTCAATGGGCTCCACAATGGCATCAAAGATATTTTAGATGTTACCTAGGCCTCTCTTCATTGTAACTTTGAGGAACAGTAGTCTGTTTTGCACATTTCCCTTTTCACTGTTTCAGTTGCACTTTCTGACATGGTTATGGTCCATCTCAAAATCCAGGGTCCTTTTCCTCCAATTTGCACAGGTGGTTCAGATCATGGTTACTTACAGCTTCCTGTTCTGCTTCCTACCCCCTATTCCACAGTTACGTTTTAGGATCAACAGGGCTTTGAAAATGGGTAGAACTTCAAAATTCACCCTGACACTCAAGTCTGGCTTTCCTCCAAAAAGCCATGCAGGGAATAGGGCCTGATGGTTACTCCTTTTAAGGTAACACAGCTCAGAGCAGAGTATCTGCTTCCCCTCAGGACACGTTTATGATGTGATTATCTTGATTAATGCCATGGGCTAAAATACATCTATAAGAAAATGTGACCTGACGTGCTGTGCAGCTTCATTTGAGCCCAGACCTGGCAGAGCTCAGGCCCCTGACACGACTCTGGTTATCCATCCAGTCTGTGTGTATGTCAGACATATCACAAAACGACGACATGTTTACCCCAGAATCATTTTCCCTTTGTCTGTTGGCTTTAGACTTTGCCCATATCCTGCTCTCTTTATTGCAGTGTTGCACTTTCATATCTTAGTACTGGGAAGGCACATGAATTATTCAAGGACGGGTGTATGTATACAGTGGCAGTAATCACAACACTCTTCAGAAGCAGAACACCTTTCTTATTTTCTTCAGTTTCAGCAAGCTCTAAAAAAGATCTTACCTAACAAGTTGGCCTAGGCAACAACATACGCAACAGAAAGCAGTAGCTCAGCAAGAGTATAATGGTAACACAAATTAGAAGTTATCTTTTATAGTACATTAATATAAATCAATTATGAACTTCAAAGGTCACATGACAGAGGCTGATGGAAGATGACACTATATTAAGTAAATGTTTGCTGATCTGGGGGCCGGCATCTCTTCTTGGGTCTGAGGCTTTCTTCAGCCCCAACATGCAGTAATTGCTATTTTCACAAAGTTCAGCTTATTAGGGTATCTGAATGTCTCAGGGCAATGGAGGGCATAATGCAGTTGAAAGATCAGTGAGAAAACAGCTTCCTGGGAAAAGTACTCTGTAATTGAAAAGAACGACTAGTTACAAATGAACCATTTGCCTTCCCTGGGAATTACTGAGTGCAATCACACTTCAGGCCTGTGGTCATTCTACTTGCTATTAGCCAACACATAACATTTGCACACTGTGATCCCATTAAACCAGCAAATAAAGGGGACACCAATATTTATAGGTCCTGTGGATTCTGGGTAATGCTTCTACTTGGTGTCCTTTTCTGAAAGGGGACAGCTGGACCTATATGGAAATCAGTTTTGAATGTTGGTTTTGGGAAGAAAAGGGTTGATTTTTGTGTGGTTCACCACCTGGATTTTGTATCTGAGCAGTAAAATAGGTCAGTAACAAACAAGTCAGAAGCAGTGTGCCTGTCCGAGTGTCAGGCTAAGCCAAGCAAACTGCAGCTAACCTAAGCCCTCTTCCTCATTCCCAATCTTTTAGTGCTTTTTGCTAGCTACAGTAAAAATACATTGCTATTTAGCAGACTTTGGGAAAGCTCAGCAGTGAAGGTGCATTGCATCCAACCTTGAAGCAGATACAGTATGGAAAGGGATATGAGAGCTTCAGTGTGGAAGGAGGAACGCCATAGGACAATCTGCCACAGAGGGTCTCCGGTACTATGCAGTTACTTGGTTTTTTTTGAGGGATTTCTTGTGACAGACATTGTACAGAGCTTCATTTTTAGGTACTGTTCTCTGCACAGAAAATAAAAAAAAAAAAAAAAAAAAACAAAAAAAAACCTGTCAGCACAGAAAAACTGTTTTAAGGAAAGAAATCTTAAATGGAGAAAGTCAAAGGGGAGAGAAGCTAGGTGCTGTGGTTAAAAGGAACACCATCACAAGAGGAACAATCCTGCAGAAAGAACTGAATGATAGAAATTGCAGATTGCAGGTCCTCTTAGAAGAGTCTATGTCTAGATCAATATGTTTTGCATCTGAGCTACATTGTATCTCTGATTACAAGATCTTAGAAGGAGAGTTAGCTATTTGTTTCCTTGCATTTCCCGTAGGGCACTAAGCACTCTGCCAAAACAAGAGAGTGAGAAATAAAGAAGGTGGATTAAAGGGTCGTTTATACATCTTGCAGAAACTTCTTTGGGACCCAGTTCACAATGACGGAATTCCCAGAAGATCAATGACAAATCAGTATGATCAGCATTCTTTATTGATATTTTGAACCTTCAGTAGGGTCTACCTTTATGACCAAGAACAGTAACTGCATTTTAAATTGACTAATGCACATTAAATAAAACCGGTATTTCAAACTTCAGGGGCTGTAAGCTTAAAGAAAATTCAAGTTAGAAGTAATTTCAAGTGAAGGGGGATTTGCCATGGGAGTAAATGCACAAAGGAGGCTGTAATGTTCCTCTCACTTACAAGTTTCCAAAGAAGACAGGATGTTTTAGCTGGTTAGAAACTGCAGGAGGAGACTCTGCTACCTTTTAGGCTGATGGTTGGTTTCAAGGCCAGTGTGATCCAGTCTAGTCTCAAGTCTATAATCCCTTTGTCTGTAAAAGGACACTTGCTGCTGAAGTTCCAATGGAGAGGGAAGAAAGGATTGCACAAAGCTTTGCTGAACCTGTGCTTAATGTTGTAGGGCCAGGGAATCCTCCTGCCAACAAGGAGAGAAGACTGTGTGTCTTCGCTGTCTGACCAGCGTCCAAACACCCCTGACAGTGCTTGAAAATGTAGTTCCAAATACTTTGATGTGTTTCCCCAGGAGCTGTGTGCAGTGCCTTTGCCATCTTGCCTCTGCTGTGGTGTGTTAGGACTATGGCCAACAAGACAGGGAGATATTCAGCAGCTATTTCTCTGCTAACCAGATTAATTAAAGATACTTGTTTGTCAAAGCACCCTCCCCTGATTCCCTTGCTGCAGCTGGAACCGTCAAACTGTTGCATCGAGCTTGTGGCACAGCCAAACCCCTCATTCAAAGCTCTGCTGGCCTGGCACAGAGCATGGTTCCTATCACTCCCTCCCCACTGGTGCTGCCTCACATCCCACCTGCGTCCCTGTAGGAGTTTCCATTATCTCCTCACCTCCTTCCTTCAGGCAGAAGCACAGGAACAGCCTCTGACTTTCCCCAGAGGTTTGTATTTTTGAACAAAAATAATTCAAATGTAGCAAAATAAATTCTTCCACTTCTGTCTTGCATTTCCTAGAGCTGCCTGTGCATCTAAAAACAGCATCATCACAAATATCTGCAATTTCAGTTCTTCACAGTTTCATAATGACCAAACAAAAAGCGGCTCCCTTGTCTTGGAGCCATGGCTGATGTACTTGTGCATCTTGGGTTTCTGCTAACCCGTGATATAAGGAATGTTTTTTGTTTCAGCTTTGGTCATTTGTCTGATACGCTGTTGTATCTCCTCTTCTCAGCGTACGTACCTTGTAAAGTGAGGCAGTCACAAAAACACGTGCTGAAGCAAGACACAATAACTTTTTATTTGCTACCCCAGAAGTCAGACCACTTTCTCCCGTAGGACCTTTATAGTTGCTCTATCTATTCCCTTCAATATACTGTGCACCCACAGTCTGTGCCCATAGCTGGTTATTGACTGTCATCCTTGTTTCCTGTGGTTCATCTACATTGAAAGACAAAAATAAATATGAAAGATTTAAGAACAGACAGGGATAAAAGCAAATATTAGCAGCCTCAAAATGTATTGTTTGTGCACATTCCTGGGAAGGGATGGAGGGCACAAAAGACAGAATACTGCAAGCGTGTAAAATACCCTGCCAAAAATGCTGCATGTTCTGCAAGCACTCATGCATGAGTCCCTCACATGTGTGGCCTGCAAAACGAGGGCACTATTCACAGCTGAACGTTTAAATCCTTTTTCTGACTTTATGCTGTGCTGTTCAGCAATACTGAAAATGCTGTCTAGCTTCTTCACTCAAAGCATTAAACCAGGGTTTAAAGTGTTTCAGATTAATCCAGACGTGTTACATAGCAAATAGCCATGTTGTCCTTCATAATTTCAATGTTTGTCTTTTTCTGAATCAAACGTTTCACATCAGTTTCCCTTTTGATTTGTCCCTGTTGCTGGAAATCATGACTGTATTTTGCACAGTTTGATAATTTGCAAAATCAGAAGGAGGCTTCTTGCACTACCAGGGACTACATGGCAATGAAAAGCAGATAGTAGCAAAATAATTTTCTGTGGTTTAAAAAAAATGGTTGAAAAAACCACACAAAAGGTATTTTAAACCTTGTCTAAGTGTTCAGTGGTAGTTTTGAGCTTCAAAGTGAAAGTATCTATGTTTTTTTCATTGATTCTAGAGGGCCATGAACCATTTCCTCTCTGGGCTATGGTCTTTAAAAACACAAACCAGCAATACTGCCTTATTATAATTTTACAAAATTATCGTAAGACTGCCCTAGCTTAGACATACCAGCCACTTACCCATCCATCGCCTGAAAGGTGACAACACTCTGCGGCTGCCTGTCAGCAAAGGCTATCTGCTCTGAGAAGGTAGACCTTTGAAATACTGATACGTATGCTTCTTCTTTCCATATTTGCCGGTCATGTTCTTTGCAGAAGCAAAGCTGATGGTCAGCTGCCAATCTGTTCAAAATGCTGATGAGGAACAAGAAGTGAATACTGCAACGTGGCTTGGGCACCTGAGCAGCAAGCAGTGCTTCTCACTCCTGTGTAGACAAAGCCTCTGAAGGAAGATGTATACCCATGCAAATGCTGCCTGTCTGCTCATTTTCTTTTGGAAAATCAGATAATTTTTGCCTGTAAGTCAGGGCACACCAGTAAGTCAGAATGAGTTCTCCCTCTTGACAGACTTAAACTTATGTGCACCCATCTTCACTGTACATGAAATGCTGTATTTTAGCAGTGCAACCAACTTCTTTCCCTTTCCTACCACAAAACCTTTGTTTAAACTTGCTGTTTCTTTTTCTTACACTACAAGCAAAGCCCAGTGATATGCAATTAGGGAAAAGCTATTTGAAGTAATAGCAGGAAGTTATACTGAAGCTGGTCCTTTCCTTCATTGTCTTCTGCTGATGATGTGATTAGTGAGATCCATTGTGACTCATACTCTTCTGAAGTTCTGCATTTTCTTCTTTTTTTTTTTTTGTTCCTAGGTTATCTATCACACATTGAACTGATACTTTACTGAATGCTTTTTTTGGGGGAAAAATGAAAGTGTTTTTTATTTCCATAGTTTCCACAAGATGTGAAGTGATTCACAAGGTTAACAAAATAGTTTCTTTATTACTTTAAATCATTTCAGTTCCTAGTGGTTTCCTTTCTGTCCTCAGCATCTCAAATTCTGTTGTTTTTTAAAGTCTTTAACTAGATATTCTCTTCTATTACGTTTTATAGTACATTAATTTCTCATTTGTAACTAGTAATATGTACTAATTAAATACTTCTTATAAAATAATATAAGTGAATCTGGTATAAAACTAATAAATATGCATTGAGTTCCACAGGGTATATTCCATTGAGCAGCCCTGAATTTCTGTATAAAAAGTACTTCCTTTCAGACCAGGGTAATCTTTAAGAATTTGGACCTGTATTCCAATGCAGGCTTTTATCTTCTAGTATCTTTTGTGTGTTTTTAAGATAACTCTTTCCTCTTGAAAGCCTTTCCCTGCTTTTCTGTTTTCTTTTTCTTTGTGTGTTTATTTAATTGCCCAGCCATAACTAATATTTCACTTTTGTTTTCATTATTTACAACATTAGCAGCTGCCTGGTTAAAATCTTCCCACGCACCAAAGTGCAAGTCAAAACATTCCAAGTGAAGTGCAGCTCAACTTTTTGCTATTTAGGTTATTAAGAAGTGAGCCTCACAGGCAGGAGGTAAATCTGTTTGAGTAAGTTACTCAATCATTGCCTCCTAAATATAATTAACGCATGATAGTGAACTTATGTGGTCAAATTAAATTTTTAGCACCAGAATATCCAGTGTTAGCAAAACTGGAGCAGCGATGTTGGAGCTTTCTCCTGCAAAATCTCCTCCCAGTTACTCTGTCAAGAGGAACTTTTAACTTGTCTCTGATCAGGAAGTAATATTTCCTTAAATCGAGTGATCTTTTCAGGTCAGATGTACGCAGATAGTTTTGTGTCTCTCAAGGTATGTCTACATTGGCAAATAGTGTGGACCAATATGAGCATACTCGTAACGCAAATCAATTGGTGCTGAAAACCTGATGTCTACACGATGGGCATCTCAGGGAGTTGCAGTTCAGATTAGGTCTAGTCAGATCCAGTGGACTGTCTGAGGGTAAAGGGCATCCAGAAGTGCTCCTGGACTGCATCTTCCAGTTATTCTTATGCTCAAGAAATCAAGCTCAATCAAGATCACCAGATACACTTGTACAGACTTTGTTGCAGGACACCTCAGAATATAGCAAGTGATTGCAAGTATCTATTGTTGAAATTTATTCTGACCTTCTGTTGAGCACTTTTTACAGTCATTCTCACATAGATCAAATCTGTATTTTCCGTGAGCTATTTGAATGATGAAGCAGACTCCCTTGGGCTGAAGGATATACTGCAGGTATTACTTCTGCATTTTTTTTCTAATTGCATTTAAATTCTTTATAGCACTGTCTATTGGCTTGCATTGTATTAAACTCAACTGAGGTGAGATATTATTCAGTAAAAACAAACAAACAAAAATCTTCTGCCTTTTTTTTTTTAATATATTAAAATGTGAGGGTAAATGTCACGCTTGCAAATTGCTTTTACTTGGAGGTAAACAAATAACATAGTTTGTGGGAAATCATTGGTGTCAGTGGCTGACCTTACGCAGGGGAACTATGATAGAACCTACTTTGTGTCTGTGCCTGCGTTTGATGGGGAAATGATAGGTAGCTGCATAAAGTGATGATCAAATATAGTGAACTTTGATGTGTCCTTACTTAAAAGCATGTAAATATTCCATTTCTCCTGTATCACTAAAGTGATCTCTTTGGCTCCTGTAACAATCTCGATATACTATTCCTAAATATCCTTAACCTCATTGTTCATCCATGCAACATCTCCTCAGAGCATTGGTATCTTGTGACAACACCTCATCTCTTGATGAGAGCACTGCCTAAGGCCAAGTTTTTGCTTTCCCTTGTAGTCTCTTCAGGTTTAGATAATTAAAACTTAAACATTGAAAATCCATTGCCCTGAATTACTTTGTCTATTTCTTCCATCAGGAATGGGTTGGTTGCTCATGTACCTGCTTCTCCTTCAAAGGGGTCTGGGGTGCCCAGGCCCATCAGATTGAGGTGCATTGCAGAGCTGGGATGGTGATGAGTCCCGTGGGTGCTGACAGAGAGGGGAACTGGGCAAGGCGAGGGCCTCCACCCACAGCTGCTTTCTCTGAGGGCGGCGTTTGGTGTGTGTCCCTTGAGCTCATGTTATGGTTAATGTGTTAAATTGGCCCAATCGGCAGAGGGTGCAGGTTAAAACAAAGTTTTGACAGTTCTAACTGTAACTGTTACAAAGTTGTAACAGCATCTCTCTTGTGTCATGGTTGTGCGGAGGATCCCTAAAAGAGCTGTCTGTGCCCGTGGTGCACGGAAGCATGGAGCCACTAGAAAGAAACATCACAAGCATCTCTCCCATGTTCTCAATTTATAGTGCAGGAAGTTCCTTTTCAAGCGCTCTTAATCCAGAGCATGAGCACTCACTCTTGCCTTTTTACTGCTAAGAAAAATGAATTATTTTAAAAATTAAATGCTACTTTTTACAGCACTGAGCACAAACTTCACACCTTCAAAGTGATCTGTGCTACTCCAAATACAAGATGCAATTAATATACAGAAAATCAACCTACTCCAGATACTGGTAAAAGCTCAGCTCACATCTCCCATATGATACAATACTCTTCTGAATACTGTACAGTTGGAGAAAAGAATCAAATGTCTAGTGCCATGGGTTTCTAGGTGTCCTTACACAAGACTCATTTCCAAGTGACGAGTTCTAATTTATTGATGATGAACAGGAAGCCGAAAAAAAAAAAAAAAGTCAAGTGATCCTCAAGGAGTCCTCAGGTGCTGGGCACATGCCTTCACTTTGTTCATTCACCTTTCATAGCCAAAAGTTCTCAGGTCTCTGCCTAACTTTCTCCGATGAGCACGGAAGGCCAATGGGCTTTAATGAGCATAGGAATTGGAGAGGGGTGTCTCCTTAATAAGAGAGGGAGGGGTAGCATGAAACGTTTCAAGCACTGGGGTGGGTGGTTGTGCAGAGCCTGTCTTGGATTAACTTTGTCTGAACTTTGTTGGCACCTTTGAGTTGGGGGCGATGACCTCATTAAGCAAAAGTTTGTCCTTGGTTAGTGAGGAGAGTAAAGCCTTTGGTGTGTTCTTTGCTGCTTCTTATCAGCAAGGAATAGGATTATTGCTTATTGCCTTTTTACAACCAAGACATTTGAGACATGACAAGCCCTTCCTTCTCAGTGCCTTTGACAGGCAGTTAGTCCTTTACAGTAAGTTGTTTGTAGAGCTGGGGTGGTGTTGGTGCAGTTGGTGCAGGTATGAATCCTGGAGTTGCGGATTTTGGTAGGGAGGTGGTTCTAGATTGTGTTCTAGCTCACTTGAAAGTTCTAGATCATACTCTAGACCATGTTAGATATAACTTTATGGTTCTAGACTGGCTTCTAGATTACTCTGTGGTTCTAGATCAGTTCTTGTCACAGCTTGTCAGCTCTCATGCAGGTCACTTGCTGGTTCCAGAGGGGGATAATGGTTTAGCTCACATAAATTTCTTGGTTCCAGGGCAGCTGAAGATATGGTTCTAGACCACGCTTTAGGTGGCTTTACAGTTCTAGAAAATGACCACCTGTTTGTTCTAGATCATGTTCTAGCTCACTTGAAAGTTCTAGAGCAGGTTCTTGAACAGGTTCAAGATCTGGGTCTAGCTTGCTTGAAAGTTCTAGATTGGTTTCCAGGCTGGATTGGGGCTCCATTGGGTTCCGAGGGGAAAGAACCTAGTTCAGGAAGCTGTTTTGGCATCTGACCAGGATTTGGAATACTTGCTGATGATGAGAGCAGTCTCACTGGTTTTTTTTGGTTTTTTTTTTTTTTTTCCCTTTCTTATTCTCATTTTTTGTCTTGCACGCGCATTTTTTTTCTTCTTTGTGGCTCTTTTGAGTTGAAGGCCCGTAGGATCATCCCATCAACTGCAGCTCTCCCAAGTTTCTAGCATGCTGACTTGCCCTGCCTTTGTGGACCTTTTCACTGGAGGCAAAATTGGAAACTGGACAAGCTCCTACTTGCCCATCTACTTCCCAGCAACTGCTTGCCACACTCCTGCTCCAGGGAGTCTTGTCAGCCTGCCCAAGAGCCTTGGCCAATTGGCTTTGGCACTCACTCTTGCAGCCAGAAGAAGCACTTGAGACAGGACAGGGGTGTCCATGCACCTCACAAAGGGCTCCACACTTTTAGAGGATGCTCCAGTACTTGCACCTGCAGCTGCAAATGCCAGGCTAACCCCAAAGCTGAAGAACAAACAGAGGAATCACGCGGTCGAGGTAATCCCAAGCACAAACACAGGCTTGTAGCCTCCTTGTAGCAACAGGACAAGCGGTAGGGGATTTAAGCTGGAGAAGGGCAGATTTAGACTAGAGATTAGGAAGAAATATTTTGCTATGAGAGTGGTGAGGCACTGGAACAGGTTGCCCAGGGAAGTTGTGGATGCCCCATCCCTGGAGGTGTTCAAGGCCAGGCTGGATGAGGCTTTGAGCAACCTGGTCTAGTGGAAGGTGTCCCTGCCCATGGCAGGAGGGTTGGAGCTACATGATCTCTAAGGTCCATTCCAACTCAAACCATTCTATGATTCTTTCTCAAAAAGATATTTCAGTGGAACACAGTTTTGGAAAAATTGTTACACCTTCCTGATGCTCAGGGACCAGCCGTATGTCTATTTTGTGGGCGGTTTGTGAGTCAGAGTACTGAACAAGCTACTCTTCTCTCCGTGTGGCTATTGCATGATCCCAAGGACTCTTTCAATGTTGTGACTGGCACAACATGGAACACACGCAGCTTCCTCTCCCTTCTTGTTGTGGTGTAGTGGGGCGCCGTCCTTGGACAGTATGTGCATGGGCAGTGGTGAGGCTGCTCAGACAGGAGACTTCAGAGCTTTCTGCTTTCTGTAAGCTGGTGCAGATCTAAGGCAGGAAAGCAACTTGTTCTGTGTGGTTATGCCTTTTCATAGAGCGTTATGGGTGTGCTGTTAAAGGC
Source organism: Pterocles gutturalis (assembly GCF_000699245.1). Lineage (NCBI taxonomy): Eukaryota > Metazoa > Chordata > Aves > Pterocliformes > Pteroclidae > Pterocles > Pterocles gutturalis. The sequence continues at coordinate 16,874 of NW_010130238.1, forward strand.
ATGCCAGTTTGCTTTTTTAAACAGGTATCTTGGATAAACACTTCTTCTTACCCCTATAAGCTTTCCATTCCTTTGTGTCTAATGTGTCAATGATTCTTTCTGTGAGCAAAAGGAAAAAATATATTCTTTTCGCTTTTTAAAACTAACAGAAGGCAATTTATGCTAAAACAATTGAACTATTTTTATATTTTTTTAGGAAAAAAAGAAAAAAGACAAAACTATGCTTTGCAGTTTTTCAGTATAAATAAATCATAAATCCTATGGTAGAAAACCATGATTTTTTCATAAACTTGTCTCTTTCCTTGTCACTGTTGAGTTTGCCTTATGATTGCACAATGTGATAGTCCTCTTTCCCCCTATTTGCATCAATTTACTCTCACATATTCCAAAATAGCATCTGAAACTTCATTAGCAAATACAATACTCTAGAATTCAAGTAAGTAATATCTCTCTTGCTCCAGCAGCTTTCCAGTTCACTGCGAATACCCACCACTGCAAAAAATGAGAGCAGAGGTATGTTGGTTCGTTTGCTTTTAAATAAGGCAAAGTGTTCTATATGTATATCCTAACAGTTAGAAAAAACAATAACCTGTTTTCCGATTGTCATTTGTTTGTTTCTTCTGGGAAGTAGATATTGCTAAAACAGTTGCCTCCTTCCCCAGGGAAGAAGGGAGACCCCTCTCCATGCCTCATCAGAGGCAAGAAAGGCACAAGCCTCTATTTGCCACTCGTTGATTGACCTGCAAGCGCACAAGCTTTGCAGCTAGTTTGCACACATGCCAGTCCATGTCACTTATTGCTTCCCGGGTGAAGTCTCAGAGGTGATACAAGTGAGAGTACAGTGACACAGGAGTATAATCTGTAACTACACAGGCCTCAGGTATCCCGCTAGTTACCAAGCAATGGGATTCCCTCAGCAAGTTCAACATTTCTGCACTGTAGCACGCAAGCACTTTTTGTGTATTACCTCTGAGTGACTTCTAAGTGAAGCAATTTTATAAATGTTCAGTGTTTAGGGTCAAAAAAACAAGAGGACAGATAGATGGAATGCCATCCTCAAATGGAGCTTTGTATCTGCTTCCCTGGTTTCCCTCCAGATTGTGATGGGACAGGAAGGATGAAATCTGCACTGCCTTGTTCGGCTGGTTCAGGGAGTGCTGCAAAACAAAAAAAGGACTGTGTTTTTAGGAGATGTCAGGCGATAGGAATACTTACCCCCTCACTAAACTCACCTCTTCATTATCCAGATGTGCAACACTGTTGGGAAACGCAACACAGCTGTAACTTTTTTCATTTTGTCTATATAGGTATGGAGAGAGTGAGAGAAGGAAAATTCTGTTTTCAGAGAAACAGAAACACACAGGGCAGTGTTTATCAGTTTTCTTATATTTTCACATATACACACAGACATATACACACACTGTACATACTTCATAGCTTGCACTTCTTTGTGACACAAGCCCATATCACCTGAGCACCCATAAAATATTTTGTGTTACGGTAAAGTTGTTGTTAGAAAGGTTTTTTAATTTCAAACTTGGGGCAACAAGGGATGGAAAGACTGAGGACCAGTTAGATCTCCTCCTGTGGTATTAAGGCAGTCCTTCCATGGCTTCATGTACTTTGGTTTTAACAGTAATTTCTTGGTTTCAGGGGCATGTATATTGTTTTTTTTAGGGTTTTTTTGTTGTTTTAAATCATACAGGGTAGTTCAATTTTCAGTGTTTGAAATGAAGAGATTAAACTCTGCGTACGTTTTCATTTTAGAGATCTATCTGCAGCTATAAAACTAATTTTGCAATAAGGGATGGGTTTCTGTGCATTTTTACTGTAACTTACTTAAAATTTCTTGGTTTATGGAACCTGAAGGGAGATGGAGATGTACAGTGCAGTGTGAGAGGGTAGCTAGCCAGCGTGAGATTCATCCTGTGTTTATACTTGTTCTCCATCTATATAACTCCTTTGATAGCAGCAGTCACAGTAGCATATGACTAGAGTAACAGGTTTGTATAAATTAGATTATGTAAAGTAATAGTTTTGGGGTATGAATTTGTATGGATTATTTTTAGAGCAAGATCAAGAGCTCCCACTTTTGTGCTTTCTTCTGTTCCTACAGAAAATATCATTTTGGTAGTGCTAGAGATATAAGGTAAGAGAAAATGTGCATATTTATAAAAGCATTGTACATTCCTGAGTGCTCAGCCTGTTGCATGTCCTCTGGCAAACAAGCTCCAGATTTGTTCAGGAAAATCTGACACTAGAAGGTGGCTTTGGCCCACCTGTCACAGTTCCTTGGGACCGGTGGCTGTCAGTCTCACACGGGCATCTGCCTGCTGGTTGCTCACCAAGGCCACTCCATGTATCCATCCATGCGTCACTGCAGGTGAACCTTTTCTTGGATACCATCAGGAGAGGGTGGATGACATCTATGACAGGCACTTGCATCTGGGATAGGGCCTGAAATTTTTGATTTTAAGTTCATTGACATGATATTGGATGTCTCTGAACTGTGTTGAATTCTGTTCTGTTTTGTTAAATATGCACATCCTACCTAGGCCTACGGAAAAATACTTGTTGTTTAACAAAGTGGGAGGCTGGCTTTTTAAATTCCATATAGAAATATGCATTATATGTGGGCAGATTTCAAGAGGAACAGAGACACAAGAATTGAACAAAGGCAAAACGAGGACAGAACCGGTTCATACTCAGCCCAGCAGTTTTGACCAAGTCATGGTGGCCTCAGTACTTATGATTTGAGCAGAGAACAGTGACCTACTTGTTTCACCACATTGCTAATCACACCCTACATTTACTGTGTCAGCTTCAGTAGATGATGGATATCAAACTTTTCACTTACAGCTATTTTAGATTACCCTGAATCATATTCCATCCGAGCCTTGGGGAATATTAATCACAATTTTATTACATTCGGCTGGAGAAGTTGGAATTCATTATTGTAATTTTTAACTACACATTATGGAGTAACAATGAGACTGAACTAACATGCACTTATTAATTAGTATTAATGATAATTAGGAAGAGAGAAAAACAATATGCTAGCAATAGATTTTCACATATGATTATGAACAGGGTAGCATGGAGACATCTGAAGTACCTTACTTTGAATACTTTATTCAAAATTATTGTTCAGCATTTCAAAAGTGGAAGTCCTCTTACTGTGAAATACAGATCAGATTGTATTAGACTGGAACCTAATTTAACATAGCTTTTACTACTCCCGTAATTTCCCAAAGCACTTTACAGAGCGATAACAGAACTAGTAGTGTGATAGACAAGCAGGTAAATCTGTAACTTATTTGCAGCGGGCCAGCTCCAGGCTTGCTGTTAGCTTGCGTAGCTCCATTGCATGTACTGGGTGGTGTGAAGCTGATTTGCGCTAGCTAGGATTTGGTCCAAAGCCAGAGGTGTGTACATAAAATGTCGAAGTGTATGAAATATTATTTAAAAAGAAAAAGGAAAGGTTAGTCAAGACATCTCATTTATTCCTATTACTTTTTAGAACTTCTTGATCCAACACCCACAGAATTTAACAAGAATCTTTGTCTCAGATCCCACATGAGCAATAAGATCCTAAATTTTTGCTCTGAAATACAGTATTGTTTCTAAAACTGATTATTGTTTGCCCACTTAATGAATCACTGGCATTTTGCACTCTAAGTGAGAAGCAAATCTGAGGATAAGAAATTGATCTGAGTCATCCAAGTACTTGTCTGAAGTATTTGGAGAAATATCCGTAGTCTCACAGTCTTTGCAGACCATCACTGATGGAGATGAAGGGTGAATGAGGATCTGTTAATTGACATCACTTTTTTTTTTTTTTTTCCCTCTCTGTTTTCTAACCATCTTTTCCCACGGAGGGCAGCAGCTGCATATCTGTATATCAGGTGCTGTTGGTATATACAATGTCAGGGATCCAACTTTAAAAAACCTCTTATCTTTTGTCACTGAATGAAAGGCTTGTGGATCACAACACTGTGTTCTAATATTAATACAAATACAGTGGGCACTGCAGATAAATTGGAGTTTCCAAATTGCTTGCACATTCTTTTTCCCATTAAAAATATCCGTTCTGTTCACATAGCAGCTTCTGAAAATCCTGCCCTTGACCTCTGTTGCTGTTGATATCTGAGTCAAATCCCTTCCATTTATTGTTTGCACACGTTATTTCTTGGCTGGACAGCATGACCACAAATATACTACAGAAAGAAAAAGTGAGTCGTATTTAGAGATTTTGCATAACATTTGCTTTGTTATAGACTTCTTTGGTATTATGTATACATAACAATTTCCCTTTAGCTGTAATTCAGTTTGAACTTTCTGGCTTGAAAAAGGAATAATATTATTTCATTGTACACTATGTATTTTGCTTATTTATTTTGCTTATTTATGTTGAAATATCTTGGAAAGGGGAATTGCTTTTTCTGGTGCTTTTTTTGTAATACTGTCATGGTCATTCATTTTCTACACTAAAGCATTGATTTAAAAACATTTTTCTTTTTTAGCAGAACTGATCTTTTTTTTCTGACTTTTCCCTTTCATACATGCAAAATCTGTGTTTGAAAAAACTGACTTTTGAATGGGCTTAGATTTGTGTGTTTTGTTTTTTTTTTTAAGCAGCTTCCAGGTTGCTTATTTTTTAATATTAAAAACTGAAAAAGACCCCGACTGTGTTTGAGCTGTGCTGGCCATTGTTTTGTTGCTGATGACTGCTACTGTCATGCAAGGAGCAATTCAAAACTGGTAGGGAGAGGAACAAAAAGGCTCTTTTAGTTCTCCAGATTTCATGGAACCATGGAAAAGAAAAGAAATCAAAATTTAATGGCTTTGGCAACTTTTATTAGGATTTGAACAGTGTGGGTTTGACAGATATCTCACACAAATATGGTTGGTCGTCTGGACTGCATAAAATGAGATGTTTGAGGCTGGCTCAAGCCAAGTCAATGTCAAGACATTACTGGCGTTCTTGACTGTGATGGCTGGGTGTGGATGTGGCATAAAAATAACCTACTCACTGACAGACATTTTCTCCACTGCATGGGTTCCTGCACATTTACAGAGTGAGCTCAGAGTTTCTGTATTTTCTTTCTCTCAGTAGATGTGGGAGACATAACATATAGATGTCATGAATGTGCCTTCAGCATCTTTCTTCGGCACTGACCACTCTGCTCTGTAGCAATAGAGGCAAAGTTGATTTGTGTTTGCATTCAGGAATGACTCCAGGTTCCAGTACAATTGCCAGAAGTTTCATAGTTTCACACATGTATAATAGAGAGATCATATGTGCTGTTGTCTTGTCTTTTATTGCAGTCAACTGCTTAATGATACTGTCTCCAGCTTTCGGAGTGAGTTCTATCTTTAGCAAATTGGAAAAGTCAACTGACTCCTCCAGCATTTCAGCTGGAGGTTTTGGAAGTACTGATTATTTTAGCTTCTCCTTTATCAAAATCTCTACACATTCAGACAAAAATATGCCGCACTATATCTACAGCACAGTTAGCTCCCCAGGGAAATGAAGGGAAGGGAAGGAATCTCCTGTGGGAATTCTTCATGAACAGGCAACAGCAACACATCAGCTATTTTAGCTACTTCTTTGCAGATGATTTGGCAATCTGTTACAGGTTATACCCCAACATGCAGTCTTCCCTCTCTGCTTTTTTTCAAGTGGTGATGTCTCTGGGTATCTAGCTCCAACAAATAGTCCTCTTCGATCCTAATGCCACTCTTTGTGTGATGAGCTTGCTACAGTTACCCACTGATCATCAGGATGACTCCAGATCCTATTTTAATCTGCCAGGTAGAAATAGATAAATCTATTAGCCCAGGCTGGGCTGGTTTCATCATTGTGACAGCTTCCCATGAGCCTGCATTCATCAGATTTCCTTAACACAGCCAGCCCCCACATCATCTGACAGCTAAATTTCCATGACCAGACTCTAGGTTAATACATCTTTAATCTTTATTTAATTACTCATTAATAATCCAGGTCCTGATCCTTTCCACCTCTGTCTCCCCCTTTCTTTTTTTTATTTTAAATTGATTACTGGATGCTTACTGGGAGACCAGACTGAGGGCTAAAATTGCTTCCATGAATGTTTTGGCAAGAACTTCCTGGCAATTTTGTTAATCAAAATAAAATAAGCACCTAAATATATATTGCATGTTATTAATAAGATAGCAGGTGCATACAGTTAAATATAGCAACAGGTTTCTGTCTGACAGAGGTGGCAGAAAGATTACTATGCTATTGTACGTGTTGCCACAGCCACTCTGGAAATCACATCAAACGCATGTATAAGCACTCTCTCTGCAGACCCTGCCTTGTGAATTATCAAACCTAAAAATGCATGCTTCATTAACTTTTCAGGAGTACTGGTGTAAATCGAGAGTAAAAATAGACCAAGGGAAAAATAAGTAGAAGAAAGGAAAACTCAGACAGTTTTGATATACCATAACTGTCATATTTGTGAGTTAAACCCTCTTTTTTCTACAAAGAGAGTATTACTGGAAGCTGAGAATTTCTGTTTTAATAGATTTAAACTGATACTGGCTCTAATTTTCAAAGTTCTTTTTCAAAATGTGTGTCAAAGGGAGAAAACCTGAGAATATTGGAAGCTGAGGTAAAGCAGGCTGGAAAGGGCATAACCTTTTCCATTCCAGTGTAATCTGAGGAAAAATCAAATCCCATAAAGCCCACATTTCCCTTTCTAAGTACTGGATCTGCTCAAGTTGGCTGCATCATATTATAACTGTCTACTAGGTTTCTGCATGGCATCCATGTGAGCTTTCTGGTCACTCAGCACTAGAAGATTCTCCTGTGAACTTGCACTGAGATATGTAGCAGCTTTAACCCTGGTAGGATCAGTACTTCAGTACGTATTTTAGGTCATCAGTGTGCTGTCTGTCTCACTCAAGTCAAAGTCATGTGCCATTTTCTGCCTCCTTTTCTACTCTTCAAGTCATTGAAGTTCATTTTCCGTCTTCAAATCACTTTGTTGAAGAACTGTAAAAGCTAAAATGAGATCAGTTCTTTTAGTTCTCTACAGATGGAAAAATGGGAGATGTCCAAGCTGATAACCAGAGCATTGCTGTGGCTCTGCTGCAGAAACATGTATTTAGTTGAGATAGGTGTTCCTGTGCAAGTTTTAATCCCATAGGCAGCAATAGCCACAGTGGCTTCAGATACAGCTAGGTATTCATGGTAGTGTTTCAGTTTTGCAGCTTTCTGTGGCTGCAAATCTATCAGTAATTATGTAAGAACATTGCACCAGGCCAGCCTGTAAGTATATCAAGGCAAGATATCTCACCTCCTATAGTAGAAAGCAGTGGACATCTTAGAGTAATACTTCCAAGGTATGTTCTTTGAACCTCCCATGAATTGCAGCTTAAATCTTGAGACACGTATGGTGCCCGCATGGAGAGAAATCTCGGTGGATTTTTCTTCCAGTATGTTTTGCAGTTACTTTTTGAACTCACATTAACTTTTAGCATCTCCAGCATCCTATGGTAATGAGCTCCACTGTTTTAATTGCATTTTGTGTGAAGGTCTTTTTTTCTTATGGTTTCTAAAATCTGTTCATTTCATTTAATTCCCCTTAATCCTTGCATTAGAAGAAAAAGAAATAATTGCCCTCTGTGCAATTTTTCTATTGCTCCATTGCTTTTGTAGACCTCTATCATGTCTTCCTCACTCACCTCTACTCCAAATTGAAAAGTCTTGATCTGCTTAGCCCTTCGTCATATAGAACTGTTCCTTACCTTGCTAAGGTTTCTATCTTAGCTAGCTACCTAAATAGAGATTGCAGTATGTCTACAACATTGACAGACATATATATATATTTTTTTTTTATTCTGGCTGTGATTTTTAGAAAAGCGGTAACAGCTCTATGGTAAATATTTGTCTTCAAAGATTTTTTAGTTGTTGATGTCTTTTAAATTGTCTGCAGAGTGAGGGGAAGAAGTAGTGCTCCCAGTCTCCAACTGTTGTATAAATATTTTTCAGCCCCAGGATACTGAATTGTTTGAAGGCACAGTTTAGTGCCTGTTGCTCTCTATGTTAATCCACAGATCTTGTCAGATATCACAGTCCTCAGACAGGAGACTTCCATGGAAAACAGAGGACGTGGAAGAAGCATTGTGGCTAATTAGTTCAATGACAAGAATGTAAATTTCTTCACTATTAAAGCCACTGTTCCTATATATCAGTAGAGGGAACTGCCTCATGAGCAGCAAAACCTGATTCATGATTTCTGGCATTTGTAGTCAACCTGTGTCCCTTACCTGTTTCTGTTCAATGTGCCAGTTCTTCTGCATCTATCTCCCATCTCACAGCTTTCATCTCTGGCCGCAAGGACCCATCATTCCTGCCACGCTCCCAGGGCAGCAGATTCTTTGGCTGTGCTGGGTCTTCTCAGGAGAGATTATCAGATGAAGTTCATCCTCTGCATAGGTCTCCAGAAATTAATCTGGTCCATTTTAAGCCACGGTGTGTTTAAATGAGATCCAAACGTACCTTCTAAAATGCAAGCTTTGCTTTTTCAGAGTTTTTTTACTCTGTCCAAAGGAAAATGTGATACTAACACATGACAGTATTGCTCACAGTTACAGTGCACCAAAAACTTGGGGAAATAATTGCAGCTTTTGAACCCAAACTCACTGCCCTATGTGAGAATCCATCTACTTGGAGAAACAGGATTGTATGGGTTTCTAGGCCAGACACTACACAGCAGAACTGTTACAAATCTTCATTCAAATTCCCTCTCAGGAAGGCACTGTGGTGAAGCAAACATGACACCAAAGCCATGTCTCTACATGAAGATTCAGAACAATTCTGTTCTACACAGAGCTTCTGGGCTGGGTATCCCCTCAGCAGCATTGCTCCAGTGAACAGGAGTTTGTCTCCAGCTGTCACATATTTCCAACGTTAGACACAGAAAAGCATCAACAGTTAAAGTGTAGGGTTCCCTCTCTGATTTGTGTTTCTCTAGGAAACTGCCGGTGATCTGCACTTCATGTGTTTGACATCTAATGGCTTCTTGGAGCAGGAAGGAGCAGGGATGGGTTTGTGAGAATTGTGGCAGGGAACGGGGATGTGCAGTAAGTGACACAGGGAGACTGTAACATATGACAGCTTTCAAGGAGATAAATAGAGACTGATAAAAAAAACAAAAGTTAGCTTTCTCTATTGATCCGGGTTGGAGAAAGGAGAGTTTCCAATATCTTCACGTGGGACTCTTTTTTTTTTTCTCCTAGTCTGAGGGACTGAGTCGTCTTCAAAATGAAAGAGAGCTAAGAAGAAAAAAAAAAAAAAACAAACCAAACACCACAAACACAGAACTAGACGTAGATTGGGAAAAAAAAAAAAAAAAAAAAAAGAGAGAGAGAAGAGGAAAAAATTATATCCGTCTAGTAGTGGAGATAGTACTGTGGCTGTACCTGTGAGATATACTGTCCGTATTTAATCACCCTAGCTTGAACTTCCCCAGGTGTCTACCAGGACAATTTAGTGCTGATATGAAGCACCAAAGAGGACGGCAGTCCTGCGTATCCTTTCCAGGGAACACAGTTCCAATGAGGAGAACACTTAGTAATTAAAGCCCCTGCACTCATTTTCACTTGTGACTTCAGTAGGAATATTCAATTTAGATCTCAAAAAGTGGCTGTTAAAAGCTGCCAGTCTAATTGATTCAGTACTCAGAATGGTTTCCCTTTCATTTCCAACTAAGGGTTCAGACTGATTTTTATTTTTAAATCCAGATCACTGTGTCTACCCCGTTATGAATTACAAAGAACTTTCCTGGCTGATTCCAATCCATTCTAATCTGTCAGTCTTCAGCAGAGACTACAGCTATAGGCACTCAAAAGTAGATTAATTTCTGCTAAGGCAAAAAGAAATTGCTGTTTTATTGTTAGCATCTATTTCAGAACTTGGCTTTTCTGAGCACCACTGGAAAGTGGAATTATCACTTTAAACCCTCTGGGCCAGCCTTTAGAATCAGTGCCACAAATTTGCTCCACCCCAAGTCACATCTGATTAACAGGATTAGATTGATCCATTTGGCACTGTGGTTAATTCATGTAAATGTTTCACCAGCATATTATCATGTACTGACTGTGGCAAGGGAAGTGGCACAGCCACCCAGTATCTTGGTGGTTGTCAGGATGCTCTTGACATGGGCAGAGTTTTACTTTGGTACCCAGCCCCTTGTCCTGAAAGCATTCATTGCCAGCCGTGGCTGCCTTCTTACACTCCTGTAGCTTACATCGGTTATGACCCTGAAATTCCTTGCCTTTTGACTTCCATGGTTTGCAATGGGATGTATAGCTCTGCTCTGGATACCTAAATCATGTGTGTTCTGTTCCTTCTTACGCTGTCCAGTTAAATCTCTCAGTTTTAGATCTATGACTGCTCAATCAAGAAAACAAAGGAGAAAATGCTGACTGCATTGTAAAACTGTGAGCTGTGAGGCTCATAGATCAGCTTTATTTGAGCAGTAACACTTTTTTGGAGAAGTTACTGGCAATATGTCCCCGGGTTATATGTGTGTTGAATATGTAATTTCCTTTCTACCTGTTTCAAAATGATGCAGATACAATAACAACCCAACATTGTTAATAAGCCCTTCCTCCTGTAAGGACAGGTTTTCTCCTCTTCCTCATGCTGGAGAGTAGCTTGCTTATAGCACCAGTCCTTTCAGTTTCAAGGGGATTTCTGGGACTGGAAGGCACAAGTGGGTAGAGTAACACAAAGTAGCATAGAAACAGGAAAGGTTATGTGCCTAATCAGAGGCCAAACTAATTACTTTCATATTTTTCATTTCCCTAGCTTTTCTACTCACCTTCAAGTTAATTTGGCATGGCTTGTGAGAAAATAATAAAAATAAAAGCAGAAAATAAAGCTACAGCATGAAGTTGTCAGCAAACTCAATCGTTTGCCTCTGACGGAGATTCCCACGCCTGTCTGATGACAGACAGTCATCAGAAGGAAAACCAATATATCTGAATCTATTTTTTTCATATGACTGGATCTGTGGCATACAGGCAGGAAAGTTGAGCAGAAAGGTGAAAAGTCAAATTAAATTATTTCTGGATGAAAACTAGTTTTCTGTGAACATACAAACGTATTCCTTTTAGCACTTTTTTTTCTGAAATGCTGCTCATTTGGGTTAAGATACTGTTGTAAACTGGGGCTTCACTGAAGTTTAAGATAGGAGAAGGTTGAGAAGCACTGAACTGGTATACATAACCCAGAATAAACAGTTCTGTCTGCATGACATTTTGCCTGTATTGAAATTAAATATCACAATAGGAAGTAGATTTTACATAGTGGAAGAAAATATTTCGAAATTTTGAGTTTGGTCTGTTTATGTTTAATTCCTAGCAGACAATTCATACCCGTAAATGTCGACATGCAGAGTCGCATTCACGTTCTTTCCATGTTTTAGGGTGTAGAAGAACATTTATGGCTCACAGAGAACAGAAGAAATCTCTGGTGTCTCTCACATGGTTCTTGTTCTGAGCTAATTGGTTAGCAACAGAAAGTTTTTACAAAAATGTCACTAGAATTGCACTGCTGCATCCAAGTAGTCTATTTAATAAATATTTACTCAGCAGTCAACTATATTCAGAGTGAGTTCAAAATAATTTAAGTCCAATGAAATCTGAACGAGATGAACATGCTAAGGCTTAGTCTAGTCTTGGATCTATTAAAGAGCTCTTTTGTTAAACACAGCAGAAGACAATTTGCATTAGTGAAATGCAAAATAGAGAAATTAATCAAGGAACATATTTTCTGAATAATATTCTATGAGCTCATTTTATGATGGATTTGTTGTTGACAACAGTGCAAGATTAGCATGCACAACAATTCCCTCTCCCTGTAACAGATCCATGAAGGGTGGGAGCAGGAGCAGCTGGCATGGAAGAATCTGTAGCAAACCACAAGGATACAGTTACTGGGAAACTGTTTGAGGAGAGATGGACTTCAAAGATGCACATCAATCAGGGAACACTGGAGAATAATACAACGTCTTGGGAAAAACCTAAGCGAATCTCAGACAATATTGTGTCATTAAGATGGATCTATAATTTCAGGGCTTTATATCTCCATGAATGCTATTTCTGTAATATTGATAACACACAGTGAAAAGTTGAAATTAAATGGTTTCTTTAGATACACTGTTATCAAAATGTCCCTGCTTCTCTTTTTTCTTGCTATGACAACCCCACTTCTCTCTCCAGATATTTGGCCTTGTAAATCTCTCTTCTTGTTAGACAAAAGTACCATGCTGAAAATAAATAAGTAAACACATATCATTGCCACCTGGAGGTTCAAACACTCTCTAATTATCATTCCTTTTAAGTTGTTGATACTCCTCTGTATTTTACCTACCTACACCTATGGATCAAATTCTAATCTAAGGTATTTTGGCTGCTTTGATCAGCGACACAGCTGCTCATGTTCTGTACTCTGCTCTTGGTGATTGCAAGGTTTAGGAGAGAGAAATATTTAAAAAAACCCCTTTGATAGTAAATTTCCAAAGAGAGCCCAGAAAAGTGTGCTGGCCAGTGAAAGGACAAAGAGAAGGATCCAAGTATAATCCCAGGCTCTGGTTGTAGCAGTGAGACTGAAGTTTGCCAAGGACTTCTTGAATCTTTGTGCTCTGTTTTCCATGGCGGCACTGTGCTGCAAGCAGGGTTCACTACCACCACTGTGACTGACCGTACTTGTTGATTTCAAATACTAGTTATATTGCAGAAAGCACCAAAAACACCGGTGCTGGGTACCATTGCCAGGTTATACATGTACCAGTGGTGACCAGTAGTGGGGAAATGCATGTCCACATTTAGCTGCATGAAAGTCCAGAACCTAAGTGACATCACCCAAAACCAGAGGAAGTGTCACCCTTTGCTGTTCATGTGGTCAGTGGCACAAGGGAGGTGTTTACAGTGACAGTTTAGTGCCTAAAACAAGTGAGTTGCATGCCCTCAGGAAGTGTGACAGCAGGGGCGGTTACCTTAGACCAGGCAGTTAACTTTTCAACAGGTGAGATTAGCCCTCTTTTAGGTCTGCAAGGGCAGGCATGCAGCCCAAGAAAGCCGTTCCTGAGTATTTTCATCCAAGTGAGGGGAAAAATGACATCCTCAAATCTTCTGGCAAAAAGGATTGTTGTTAGAAAGCAATGCTAACAGCTGCTGTAATCTTCCTCTAGTGAAATTAATCCCTACAAAAGGCACTCCAGTAAAGCTCTATTCACAACCTGTATTTTTCTCACATCCTCTCAACAGGATTGAGTGGTGCCCTCTCCAGCAGTTTGGCTTGCATCCCTGACGTGTAAATAATTTCATCAGTAAATTGTGGGATCTTGCGGTTTCTTTAAAATCCATAGCACTATGAGCATATGAAACATGGAGGGTTAAGGAGACTGTTAATAAAAAAGAACCGGTAATGAGATAAGGAAAAAGTACTCAGTGGTCTGCAAGATAGTAAGAGGTCAAATAGTCAAAGCTGCTCATTGGCTTTCAGTGTCTCATCATCTTAATGTGGATTAGGTCTATTAAAGCCACAAGAACCTAAGAGGAAAACAGCCACAGTTCATGACAATACAAAACATAACACTCACAGCACAAGGATTGCCAGTTATACTTAGAAATATCTGTTTTTTACCTTACAGTGAAATCTCTAAGTAAAACTGCAATGAAAGCAGATCTATCTTTCTTTCTTTCTTTCTTTTTGATTTCCTGCTATATTTTTCACTTACCACGATCTCTTAATGTCAGACCTCATAACAGGAGAGATAGTGGACATGATAGGGTTAAATGAAGCCAATAATTACAGGGAAAGGAAAAAAACCTCACACAGATCAGTTGTATATTCCAAAGCAGCAAAGAACTGACTACAGTGAGATAAAGAGACAGTAGAAGATTAGTACCACAAAAGTTATAAATAGGATGCAAGCATCCAGTTTAAATAAAGATAAAAAGATCTGGAGTCAAATTATGTGTGTTGGTGGGAATGTGTATACTTTAAGGCTTTTTGGTCCAAACTATTGAAAAATAAATATGATTCAGAATTCTAGAAAATATACAATAACCTTCTTATTTTGTCTTACCAAACTTATCAGACTGACTCTCTCAGGGCATCTTGTTCATAGACTTAGCGCCAATGTTAAGACAAAGTAAGCCTATAACATATGATATGCTCTTTAACTGGTGACGTAGATGTCCAGTTAAACATCTCTCATATCTTTATGTCTTCTGATGAATCTGAATTTCCTTCAGCTTTTGTATGTACGTAATATGTATTTCGGATGACGGTGTATTTTTCAGATGTTGTAATTTGGAGACTGCAGTAAGATAACTTTCTCAGTCTGATCTAACCAGAATCATCTGACAGCAAGATCAAAGCATAGGCTGAAAAACATTCCTTGCTCAAGTTGTTACCTAAAGGCCTAAAAAAAGGTCAGAGACAATGCAACTACATATAGAGAAGGTGAATTTCCCAGGCAGCAGCAACAAGACTTTTCTTTCTCCTGCTAATTACATCAGGTACACAGAGCCTGCAGGTGTGGCGAGACGGTCTGCTCATCTCTCTTGGTAAAATGGCTCCATTTTAGAACTGCAGTTTTGTGGTATGAATGTTTCACATCCTCCTAATGGTGCAATAGTCTCTCTTCTCCCTCCTGCCCTCCTTCATGCTTTCTGCCATGCAGCTTCTCCACGCATAGACTTAGTGATGACTTGATACAGCAACGCACCACGTGCTTCAGTGAAGGCTCATAAGAAGGTACTCATGGCTGGTCAGAGCTTTAAGGACCAGTTTAACAGCACATTAAACCCATTTTTACTACAGAAAAGTGTCTAAGAAATAGGTATTTAATGCTAGCTGCAGTGAGATTTTAGCCAGTACTAAAGACAAGCAACAGCTGAACTGCTATTTTGAAAAAAAAGAGGCTTCACCCAGGGATCTGCCATAGCGATAATTATTTTAATGGATTCGTGTTTTGAATTTCCTGTTTTTATGCTAGAGAAATAATTAATTGCATGATATGTCTAATTTTTACCATGTTACTATGTGGTGGGGTTTTGCTTGCCCATATCTTCATAGCGTCAATTAAGTAATAAAACACATTTAAAAATAAAAGTGACCCTCTGTTAGCCAGCTATTCTTCTAATAAAAAACAAATTATC
>NW_010130238.1:32090-62463 GCF_000699245.1 Pterocles gutturalis
CACAACAATGCACCTGCTTTCTTTAGGAAAAATTACATTAATGTAGATCATTCAATCTTAAGTTGATGTAAAAATGAATTAAAATTTTTAACTCCTGATAAGTATCTTTTTTAAATTATATAAAGTAGGGAAGAAGAAGATGTAGTTATAAACTGTTTTATCCCAAATTTAAAACAGATGAGGCTGCACTGAAGTTTGAAACACTGAAATCTACATTAAGAAAATTATTTTAGAATATTGAAATTATAATGAAGGATGGATTTTAAGTGCAAATACCAGACATTTCAATGCAGATACATTCATATTTAATGCCCAGACGATGTTAATCATGTCTAAACCAGAATATTCTGAGATTGCACAAGCATTCTGAGGTTTTCCTCTAAGGACTTTGGAGATTCAGCTGTAACAAAGACACGTCTGACTTGCAACAAGATACTTAGGAGTGCCTTACTCTTCATTATATAGCTCTTTCTCTAAACAAGTTATTCTTTCTGTTCTTTCTACTGTAAAGCCTCTCAAAATATCATTAGAAATTACTCAAACAACATTCAGAGAGGAGTTAGTGTGGTACGTCACCAGTGTCACCCCTTATGTTCAGATACAGTGCTAACATATCTAGTCTTAAGAAGAACAAACATCACAAAATTAAAATGTTAAGGATAGTTTTAAAACAGATGGATTGTGGTTCTTGAAATTCAGGGTACAAAGAGTACATGTGCAGAGCTTTCTAGATGTAAAACATCTGAATCTCACCTACTGCAGGATTCCTGGGACCTCACTGAGGTCCTTCCTGCTCTTTACAGAAAAAGTATGCAGTAACAGTTATGCAAACATAATACATACTTGACAAGGCAGAGTAAAATATGTAGTGACTGTCCTCCTGCAGCTCAAGGAAATCCTAGTTCTCTGTTTACTGATATTAGCCTCTTGTCAGAAAACTGTGACTTCCACTTCAGAAATTCAGCTACATACAGCATTGTAAAAAAAAGGTGAAAAGTCCCAGTTTTGAGAACAAGTGCCTATGGAGGCTTTTTTAGAGACTGTACAATAGATGATAGAGCTCTAAAATATAAAAATAACATTATTTTATATAAAGAATTTACTAGCAATATGGTAACAGAAGTTCTAAGAGGGACTGGGGAGGGGGGAGAGAAGAAATGTACACTGAATGATGGGTAGCTGCATAGTTGTAATGCTTTCTAACAGCTAGCTTCTGTGGCTGCACAGTTCTCAACTTATGAGTTCAAAGAGTGATTAATCATCCACTCAGATGCACCATAAAGTTTTAGAGTTTTTCCCTTGATAGATGTCTGGAACATTTGTGAAAAAAGTAGGCAATTTACAAACAAGGACAAGGAAACCTGAATAGCTGTTATGATTTAAAACCAAGCATTTACTGATAAAAGCTGCCTACTCACTTGCAAGTACTTTGATCACAGAGGATTGAGGTGATTGTCTGCAGTACGCCCCGCCTTATTAATGACTTCCCAAAACTGGGGCATGCCAGTCCTGTTGAGCCATTAAGTGTCTCTTGGCATGACATGTAATTTCAGAATGCGTTAGTTTAGTAAATGATGCACTTTCATATTCAAAATTTCTTCTGAAAGGTTTCTGAAAAACAAACAAGCTAAAAAAACACAAAAGAGGGACAAATCCTTGGCTGGAGCAAAAGGGTGTATTTCCACTGTCTCTGTAAGATCCATGCCAATTCAGGCCAACCAAAACAGCTGAAAAGCTGAAGGAAACTATTTTGAGGAAGGTGTATCCTATCTAGGTTTAACCCTGATAAAGAACGTGAGTTCTTTGTGGAAATAGTTAGGAAAAGACAGAGAAATTAAATATTTTCCAGGTGTCAATGAAGAATTGAAGCAGATCTGTGTGCTTGAGTCTGAGACATCACTGAAAGCTAGCATCTGGACATTGGTCATAATCTTTCTTCTGCATCTTCTTGTTCACTGGGACTCTTACATGAGAAGTCTAATTTTAAGTGCATCCTTGACATTTTCTCCTTCAGCAATAATTTGACTTTTTACACATCTTATTACTTATGAAACCTGACATCATGTCAGTCTTCTAGCATGAACTTTCAGCCACTTCAGTTTTTTTTGTACTTAATTACAACCGTGATTGAAGGAAAATAGTTAGCTGCTCTTGTCCAGCTATCCCACTTATTGGTAAATTATGATATATCCAGATGCAGAACAAGTTTCTAAGTTGATTAGCATATTAATATAAGGCTATAAATGTATGTATATATTTTTTAGGTATATTTGAATGTGTATGCATCCATACACATGTACATAAACATTTTGCAGTATGTGTAAAAAGTGTTAGATGACCATATTCTGCAGGGGACAATGTTACATCAACATCAATTAAATTGCTCTATTTATAGAGTGCATGCACTGTTCTGCCCTTTTTATTTTCACCCTTGTGAAAGTGTGAACACTTTCAAAGCTGTATATATCAGCTTTTATGAAATACAACTGGTTTTCAGCTCAAACAGCTTACCTGTGGCTTTCTTACCCCCTTGCAGGCAAAGATTTCCCCAACAGAAAACTATGCCCTAAGTAGAACTGAAAGCAGTGGGAGTAATTTATAACAGGTCCTTTAACTGTTGTGCTTTGGTACAGCATTGTCAGACAGACAAAAAAAAAAACCCTGTTGCAGTTGTGTGATCTCTAGAATTTCAGTCTTTGCTCCTGCAGCTATTGGTACTGCTTTTGGCTATTGGAAATAATTATGTAATAATGAATTTAAAGACATGTTTTGTACCTTTTTTAAATTTTATTTTTCATGAAGCAGAGCTTATGTAACCTCTGTCTGTCTCACAGTAAGGCAGTGCTGAGAAAAATGTACATAGTGAAAAGTCATATTGCTTCTCTGTAGAAAAAGCCAAGGAAATCTTCAGGAGCTTCCTGTGGATAAACGTCTGTGACCAGAGTCACTCTGATAGAAGTCATACCAGTGGAGCAGAGCAGGGACAGCAAACTCCTGTTCTCACCCGGCCACTCCGGAGGCTGCAGAGTCCTGGGTGAGATCCCAGGGGCTTTGGAACACCTCAGACGAGCCCTGAGGACAGCTGGAGAACCAGCAGTTGTGTTAGTCCCACACTGTGGCCCTTTCCCTAACTCCAAAATTCCTACTGCTTCCTAATGAAGGTGTGAGCCCCCACAGCAGATTGAGGATAGCTCGTCCTGTCTTACCCTCACATAAAATCCAAACCCTGGTAGATTTATTTCCCAGAATAGATATTTTATTCTGCTTGATTGGGGATTTTTAAAAGTTAATCCATGCTCCAATTTCAGGCAGTGACACATCCCTGCTAGCCACAGAAGTGAAAAAAAAAAAAAATGCTGCTCAAGCATTTTGGGATGGGTAGCTGGCGAGGGAGTCTCAAACTTCAGGGACAGGCTGGTTTGCTGGCATGGCTGTGTTCTCACCCATCTGCTAAAGTGGCAGTGTGCCTGCTTCAAAATTACTTAGCGCTACAAAAGTGGATTGTGCGCTGTAGGTGAAAATGGCAACTTAAACATTCATATTTGTCTTGTAAAAAAGCAAGCATTTCTCAGGAATTTTCATTTGAGTTCCTTTACGTGTATGTGTGCATGGGTGTGTGTAGATATATAGATTTATATTTATACATATACATGTGTGTGTGTATACACACAGATATAAATGCCTTTTGTTTCCTTCTAATACAGATTCCTTCCAACATGTACTTTCTACTCTAGATGCAATCCTTAAAATTGTAGATCCTTGTTTCTCTGCCCTTCATTTGTAATCCATCAGTCCAGCGAGCAAGGACTGTTGCCCACTTTTTGCATCCTGTGCATTGCAGTGGAGCCCAGAAATTCCATTTTGCAGCTGGCTGGGTTCCTGCCTTAGCCTGAAAAGACACGCTCTCCCTGTCCCTTCCTTCCATCTTGCTCCTGCCTGACTGCTGAAGCTGCACAAGGATGGGGAGCATAACATCAAAAATTAACTGTTGTGAGGTGCCAAGGTGATGGGCATGGCAGAAATGTATATATTACTATTGCTACAGTGTGCAAAAACTTATCTGAAGCTGTTGAGTTCCAGAATCCCATTTCCATATGGAAATAATAATTGAGAAGTTTGGGGTTTTAGTGTTGACTCTTCTGTACAATAGAAAATTTTCTGATTATCCTGATGACTGAACAGAAGGAGCTTAGACTGATTGTTTTCCTATATGACCACCACTCACTTTTCATCTAAAAATGTCAACTGAGTTTCAGAGTGAAGTCTGAATCCATCTGGTCAAATTAACCTTCTCAGTAGTCTTAAAGCGAGAGCTGACCTTTGCTGAGGTATAACTTACGTCAGGCGCTTTAAGGAAATCTTCCAAACCTAAAGATTGGTCTGCAAGTCAGTTGCTGTCTTTGAAACAGGAAAACAATTTAATATATACAGAACTTGACTTTTTTCAAAATACAAAAAAACCCCTCCCTTGAATCCTGAATAGAACCTTTAAATGGAGCCTCAGTTTCCACTGTAACAAAAAATTTCAAACTCTCAACCTGTTTGTCTGTCTTATATGATTGATATATTATGCATTAGATTTCAATTCGAAGCACATAGTTTTCACTACAAAGGATTAATCTTGATCATGATTTGATTTATTGACTCAGCATTTTTGGAGGAAAGGGAATGCTGAGAGGAATCCCTTCATGTCCCAGAACAGGGTGAGAAGAAAAGCCATAAATGGCTTCCATGATTTTTGATGACTCAACCCAGTGTGTGGCAAGCTCACTGCTTGATTGTAGTTTATATGGCAGATGAAAGTGAGGAAAAATATTGGTGCAAATGGTAATGAAGCTAAATGTGATACAAACATTTCTGGTTTTAGGTTGGGGGTTTTTTTTAAATCATTGTAATGCTCAAGGGTGGCAGTGCTCTGTGTCCCATGTCACTACCTGTTTAAGGGCAATTTGATGCTCTGTTCTTTTTGGTTTGAAATCTGAGCAAATGTTGACTCTTGATTTACCTTGGTCAGTATCTCATATTATGGGGGATTTGTAAGGAAAAGATAGTCAAGGTCAGAAGCAAGAATTCAGAATAAATCTTAGACGTATGACACACTTGTTTTAAAAGCATAAATTGTAGGATTTTCAGATTCTCCGCTACTCTTAAACATCTGTTCCACTTTTCTTCCCAGTACTATAAGGGACTGCTTGAAAAAAAATCCAGGAGCATAGAAATAAATCTGTAAGCTAGACACTCTGCTAACAGCCCTAAAGTGTTTGTGCCATTTTCCTTATACCGCAGGTCTTGAATAGATGTTTATTTCAGGATATTTTAGAAGAGAGGGGATGACGCTGAAGTTTAATTGTCCCTGTGAAAATCTCAGTTGGAAGTATATGCCACAAAGCAGCAATTACTAATGATCTAAGAAAACTTGGAGAATATATTTTCACATATTAATCAAAGAAAGTTTACTCCAACTACAAAGCAGCCTTGGGAAGTATAATTGAAGAAAGGATTCTCCCTAGGGGAATAACATTGGTATGGCTAGAACCTGTTATGTCTTCCCATCTTGCTGCTTAGATGGATTACATGATTAAGAAACCTGCATGTCACATGTGCAATGGAAGTATGCCTGTTTCTTCTCTGAGCTGCTGTGGCTTATAGTGAAGACTCAGGATACGAGAAAATCTATGAAGGCTGGCATATGAGAGTGTGCGTGTATATATCCACAGACAAAAGGAGGCTCTATCTTTTAAAAGCCCCTCTTGTTCTCTCCCAGTGTAAGAAAAATTTATATGCTTTGGTTTGTTTATTTTTACTAGTAGTATACGGGGATCATGAAGTCAAAGCAGATTTTGTCCACGGTGCAATTCAAAGTGGCAAGGAGGAGTTATCAGTACCAGTTTTTAGTGTCAATTTGGAATCTAGGCGCCACAGAGATGGGCTGAGAATCATAAAGAAATGAGCATCTGTTCAGCTTCCAGTGACGCTAAGCTACTTTATTCCTCTGGCACAGATTTATTTATATGAAGTGAAGCACTGAAACAAAATGTTGGCTTAGCCTCAATCTCCTTTTATATTTTTTTTTTAATCCAGTGTCATGAAAACAATTTTGTTTTGTTTCAATTGTAAGTTACAGTTCCATTTTCATTTTTGGCATTGTGGAAAATTGTTTTCTCCAGGTAAATATTGGCAGCTTACAAAGTCTCAGGTGAAAACTGAATGGAAATTATGTGAAAATTCAGGGGCTCTCCTGAATGTTCTAAGCTTTTCCCATCACCATACTCTTGGAAAAGAATATGGAGCTATACTTGCATTTCCAAGTGCTTCTGTACCTTAACTCAAAAGCCAAAGGAGGATTTCAAATGCATAGGTTTTGATCAACTTAAAAAAGAAAAGCAGCTGTGTTTCATATCAACTAAGTCCCCCAAGGTTAAATACCTTGGTTTAAAAGTAGGTTGTTTTGGATCTGTTCATAGCCTAAGGATTTCAACAGAAAGATTCAAAGGTCTTAATGAAAATTTGATCTTTGCCTCCTGAGAGGGCAGGGGTTTGTGTGAGAATTCAGCTACATCTGCCTGCTTGGGTTGGAACAACCCTTACAGCTGCATTTCAGCTCCTAGCCAGAACAAAAATGAAAACATAACTTACTTTTTCTATGGACTCATTAAAATTGAACTATTTTTTGAGAACATTATACCATAGTTCCCTACTTCATAATAAACTGTTTATTTTCTCCCATATAAATGAATGTGAACCATTAAGCTTTCAACAAAAGCACCTAAAATAATGAGGAACACATTTTTGTAATGAGGATAATTGTAATTGCAGAACTTTCCAAGTGATGCAGTAAATTCTCTCTCAGCTGTTAGATTGGACTTTCTCTAAAATAAATGTTTTAGTTTGTCTTTAAGTTATTAGGCTCATTATAGAAGTCACTGTGTGAAGTTTGGTGGCCTAAATTTTCCAGAACAAACTGACTGAGGCTTATCCTGTGCTTAAAATCTTTGTTTGAAAGAATCACTTACCTCATCATTGAAATCCATTGCATTTTTGTCACACAAATTTTCCTCTGCTGCCTGCCATGTTCCTGATAATTAATATACACTGAAGGTTATTTATAATGATAGAATAGGAATCAAAATTTTCTGCACAGGAGAAAAGCCACTGGTGCCCAGAAAAGGGTAAGCAACCCTCACTAGCTGCTGTCCTAGTCAGGAAATCCCTGCTGTGTTCTCTAGGACCAGCCACACAGATGTTCAAACTGGTGTTTCTCTGGGATGTCATACAAAAATGACATAGGCGCAGTTGGGTCATTACTTGGAATAACATTTTCTTTCCTGCTTTTTTTTAAATGTAGTAGCCACAGGGTTAGAGGTAGTCAATTAAACACAGGCTGTTCTGGTTCTTCATGAAACAAATGGGAAGACAATTAGAAAGAACATCTTCCTGCTTGTTCCTGCTACACAGGCTGTCACATTCACTCCTTTCTTTAGGGTTCAGGATATGAAAGGTGAGAAAGGCTCCAGTTCTCCTTCAGCCTGCTGCTGTCCTCCTTTAAATTACCCAGCAGAGCTCCATAGACTATGTGGGTGGTTGTCCTCAGAGGTACAATGATTTTGTCTTCTTGTATTTATTTCTAAGCATATGTTTGATTTCCCTTTTGACGTCAGGATGCGTAAGTGATTGTATGGTATTTCGTGCTTCCAATTAGCTTTCTGTTCCAAAATCCAACATCAAAACCTAATGAAAGGCCCTTCAGGGTTCAACTGAATTGCCAGAAGAAAGGAACACATCTTTTCCATGCACTGCAGAAGGAACTTCTTGTCTCTTTTTTTTTTTTTTCCCTCAGTAGCAGACAGATTGATTTGTTCGTATGTCAATTTAACAAAACAGAGTGAGGAGAGGAGGTGATGAAGAACACTAAGTGATGACTCATAAAATGATGTGATTATTTATGTAAGGGCTTCCACTCCCCACGCCCATCTAACCACCAGAGTTCAAACAGGTTTTTTCTTTGAACCAGTTCACATAAAATATGCATTGAGATCCAGGGAAATGTTTATTTAATTAACTGTCAGGCTGAGGCAAAAAGGAAAAGCCTCTTCTATCAACATATGCTAAAAATAAAGACAATACCAGAACAAAGTGATTGTGTCAAGGACCTGAGCTTTTGCACAGGGCTCTCCTGAATATTGGTTTACTTTTTCTGTTTGACTGCTTTTACTGTAGTGTTGAACAGTCGAGCTGCAGCACCAAGGCCTCAGGCAAATGATGTTCTTTTTCACCAGACATCCATCCCAGCACACTGTGATTAGCACCTCTAGGTTCATGGCTTAGCAATTTGGTCTGCTAACATGCTTTTGGGCTACCAGCTCTGGTATGAGCATTAGTCTGAGCATCGTCCCCTTTAATGTCACTTTTAAATAATCTGATTGTGATAAATGGTCTGGATATTTATCTCCTTCCTCACAGAGAAGGATCCCATTAGTGAATTCAATAATTTCATGAGGGCCTGCCTTGCTTGCCAGAGGTTCAGGTCCAGTTTATCACAGGGCCCATTTCATTCCATACCTTATGCCCATACCAGAGGTATCATAAGGGTTCATTTTTCCACCATCAAATAGAGGACGAGCTGCCAAATGTTAGTGTAAAACCCAGTTCTGCTGAAAGGTTCCCAGCAACCCTGAGGACCTTCAGTACAGCTAACCATTTGCTTCCCCTGACTCTCTGGATCCACAAGCATTCGCATTACTTATTCCTGGCTAAGAGACAAATGTATCCTTTCCTTCGAAAGGACACCCATTTCTGCTTGTCTCACAGGAGAAAAGTTCCGTTTAAGTCAACAGAGACAGTTCAGGTAAATTAGAATACAACTAGTAGATGTTTCTTGTAAGATGCCACTGTAAAACCTCAGGAAAGGTTTTGCTAGTTCTGTAAATTTTACTAAATTACTTTTGTACTGTGTGACTTTTTCTTTGTGCCTCTCCTCCATTTGTCCTAAAACTAAAATTTGGCCAACGGTTAGATCACAATGTAAATCACTCTCATGACATAAGAATCTTCTTTCCACTATCTATTGCCATGTCCAAGCTATTCCAAAATAGTAGCTCTAGGTTTGAAAAAATTACCTGAGATAGGTAAGTTTTGAAAGACCCGCCCGAGGTCTCCTCACACACGCTTCACTGAAACCCATTGGTTTATCTTAAAAAAATCACATCTGAATGGGGTTTTGGACACACTGGCCACCTCCAAGTGATATTATAATGAGATACTTGGATTTTATTGTGTTGACTCAGAGATCATTAAGAGGGGGAGGAACTGATTGGACATATCCTCAACCAAAACAGGAAAGCATCATGAGGACTTTGTGTCCCTGGCCTGCTGCAACATCTGTCTGCTGCTGTGAGTTTTCTCCGACTATTAGGTTGGTCTTGTAACACCGATCTATCTTGCTGTTTTTTGTGTCAGCTGACTTTTGTTTAATATCGCTTGCTTTTAACTAGATATTTTTTCTTCTTTTGCACACATGTTAATTCATGCAGCAAAATCCTTCTGGACCGCTAGCTTATGTCCCAGGTTTCCTCTTTTGCTGATGATAAGAAAATACTTGAATGGTCCCCATAATTTTGCTTTTCAGACAGAAATGGTATTAAAATAATGAAGAAAATTATGGACAAAATAGGGGTATGAATGGCAGCTTTTGTCTGCTCTGAGATTTACCGTGTAGTTAAAAACTCATCAAGGTACCTTGGGCTGGAATATTTTGCCCTGTGCACACACACACATGCACATTTTGCCTGATACCTGTTGTGAGGAGCAGCTATAAATTCCCAGGGAGAGAGAGACACTGTGTAGTGTGAAATCAAGTGTTTCATGAAGTACCCTGGACTTTTTCTTCTTAGTAGGAAAAGCCTTACAGAAGACAGTGAGCCTGCTAGCTAGTAAATACAAAAAAAAGCTCTCAGTGGAGGAAATGCCAGTTTAAGAAGAAAGCCTTTTTTGTGCCTATGGTCCTCATGTTTTCATGAGGCCAGTGCCTCATTCACATTCATGTCAACACAAGGGGAAGCTAAACCTTTCTACTCTGTGAGGATAAAAAACATGAACTTGGAGGAAAAAGAACAGGAGGGATCTTTCCCAGCTGCATCTCCAAACTGCTTCTTCCCTCTGGCAACCTGCTGTGTGCCTGCTAACTGGGACTCTTAAACTCTCTCTCTCCAGAAAGCTCGACACTGCTGCTTGGATTGCCAGAGGGAGGAAACACTAAAGAAAGTGGAGTTTTTCTGTCTCCTTCCTTGGACAGAGCAGGTGCCCCCTTTCCCTCCCCACTGTGATCTCCTCCCATGCACCAGGCACATGCCACAGGGCACAACTCTTTGCTGAAAACAGAGCGGAGATGCTCGCATGGCTTCCTGGGAGCCCCAGCCAGAGCCGCCAGCGGGGCTGACATTTTAGAAATCACTGTTTGAGAGTCACAGACAGGCAGCCAGGGAATCCAGACAGCACTAGACACAACTTGATTCCCTTGGGATATTCAGGGTACAAGTTGGATTCAGAGAGTCTTTATTTAGTTACAGCCATCTTTCTATGCTGAAAGTTGCCTTGATGTTTGTGGTTTAGTGGTTTTTTGTTTGTTTGTTTGTTTGGTTAGGGTTTTTTTGCTACCCTGCAGGTAGACAAACAGGTTCAAAGACATTTACAGAATGTATCTGGACTAATGTAATCCTTATTATTATGGGCAAGTACAATCTTACGTCTGGGAAGTGTTTAGCCTGAAGACTTGCACTTTCCCCCTATTTTTGCTAAAAATTAAACATATTCAGTAATGTAAATGATCTTTCACTGGTGTGAAAATTATGACCAGATTTCAGCTTAAAGTCTAAGGGCTGCTGAGAGCACTCATTGAACATCGTGGCTTGAATTTATCATGCCTAACTTGAGGCATCTTGTTGTCTCAGCACCTTGGACAGCTTGGATTCCTTCTCTGGATGGTGGGTCTTAGCTAGAGGAATGACCCTGGTTTTTATTCCTATCTTTTCCTTGATTATTGACACAAATCTGGATGTTTAAGTGACTCTTGTTAGAGGAATCTAGGCCTTTGGACATGGGTACTTTTAAAGGGTGGTTAGAGAGTTTTGTTCAGTTTGGGAGTGCTTTGTTGTTTTCTTGTTTTATATACTGCCAACACCTGGGCTTCTCTCTGATTTGGATTTGTTATGTGGCTGTGACCACCTTTGTTTTCTGCATTTCTATCAGAAAATTATGACTGAGCCTTTAAGAAGGCAATGCTTGAACAGTCACCCCAAATGCTTTTGACTGTGATGAGTTGTTGCCTGTTGTTAGTTTCTCCTGCGGGAGACTCCCTTTTCCTCTCTTCCTCCCTTCTTTTAAAACATTTGCTGTTTTACTCATAGATTTAATAAGATACTCAGCTCTCAGTTGTCATCGTCTAAGAACACTGCATGTCTCATACATACCAAAAAAGTAATGCAGATGCCCTGTATAAAGAAATTTCCTAGCTGAATGAATGATTTCCTGACATCAGCAAAGTATCCTCGAGGGTTGGTAGGACTTGCTATATAGGTTCCACAGGAAGAGTCAGATGGCTTCCAGAAGGAAGATAACGATAACGATTAAACAAGCAAGTCACATGCATATTTTTCTTCAATATTCAATTCTGTTTTGCTAAAATAGTTAGAATTTTATTTAAAATAAAAGGAGCGCCCTTATATAGCCCATTACTAAAAAAAGCAGCTTCAAAATATACTCATTAGTTAAATCAGCCTATTTTTTTTTTTCATAAAACTAAAGCTTGGAAGGCAATGTGGGACACAGTGTGAATCCATGTGCCTTATCTCAAATATCATGGACACTAGTATCCACTTACACTCAAATTGTCTGGCGCTCACACTGCTAGGGAAACTCATGGGATTACAAAAAGATGACAGTGTAAGAAAATCCAAGTTAGTTATGACAGTGGTGTGTGTTTGGTACGATGAAAAGAGCCAGGGGAGGAAGAGCTGACTCTCATGGCTCTTAGTGCATCCTGTGCGCCAGAGCACAGGCAGGTTCAAGGGTGGCAACAGCAGCTGACAGGTCCCTCAGCAGCCCCTGAAGCTGTGCTGGGGAATGCCCCTTTGGGGAAAAAACAGTGGCAAGGGATAGGTGTAAACATTTTGTGTGCTAAAACATAAATGGTGTTACTGGTGATGGTTTTAGACAAAAGTACATTTCCACCATTAACCTATATTTTTCTTTTTTAAACAGACACAAGTGACTGCTATTCACCTTCAAAACAGAAACATAATTATGTAAGTCCTGGCAAATGGAAATATTTACGTTGGATATGTATATTCATGAACAGGTAGGGAGCTACTGTAAGCCTAGGGAAGCCATTGCCATTTAATGTCAATTTTATGTAGGTTTTATAAGCCTATTTTACTCTGCTGTTCCCCCAAATGATTGTTACCTTAGCAACTGCCAAGTTGCATACATACGCTTGCTCTGAGAAGCAGAGCTTAACAAAGTAAAGCACCAATGTTTAAGGATTCACCAGGAACATAGTGCATACTGTGGATTTTTTAACTCTTATATATGCTCACCTACATAAATGGTACCTCTTTTAAGTTTTCCAAAGCACCTTTTAGCAGCTAGTCAGCCACAGCATCAACTTTGTCTGTTCCTATTCTTCCAGCTTCCTGGCTCCTTTCAAAACCTAATTTTCCATTCACGGTAAGGGTGGTGAATCACTGTGAGGTCAGTGATGCATGTGCATTGGGTTGGGATTGTGTTGAATTGAGTAAAACAGGCTTCATGTGCCAGAGGGTTCATATTCACTAGTTGTGTCCATCTGAGATATGGTTTGGTCCATGTACAGGATATAAAATTTGGCATGGAGGAACAGGTTAGGATAAAACTCAAATGAATTTTAAACCTTTTACCGGCCACTCAAATCTGATTTTATTTTTTGTAAGATTTGAAGAAAATAAGTTGGAAAATCATCTACTTTGCTACCAATCGTTGGTGCTGTTAACCTTAAATGAGTAGAAACTCTAACCTTTTATGCAGTAAATGAATAAAGGTACATTTTGCATCTGTCATGTCTCATTACTCTTCCCTTTCGCCCCCAACATACCCATTAGGCAATCCTCTATCTAAAGAAATGCACGTCAATAAGGGATGTCACAGGAGCACATTTCAGTTTCTTCAAAGCAGCTTGTCAGAGAGGCCAGCCTTTATACTTGTTTTCCAGTTGATTTCCTGAGATGTAATCAGACAAGTGATTAATCCAAGGTTGCACACCAAGTTACTGGCTAAGCCAAGCCTGTGAGATCCAGGGATGCTCAAATTTCACAAGCTTTTGCTTTGTTTGTTTCTGCCACAAGACTCCATACCTGTGCTGAAGTCCCAGAACAGTGATCTTAAAGTTGAACATTATTAATATCCATGAAGTCTTTTCTGGCCAGAGCCTTCATGGTTGGTTTTTTGTTCATTTGTTTGGTTGGTCTTTTTACACCAGCTGTCTTCCTAGATCTGCTTTTAGTGCAACTCTTGACTGGAAAAAATCAATTCCTTCTGTTAAAATAACCTGGTGAACACACAGTGTGGGAGAAATTTCTTAATTTATTTTGTTCTAAATCCACTAAATAGCACTTCTTCAGGACATTATACCTGTAACACAAAGCATGAGCCACTAAGAAGAAATAGGCATCAGGAAATTACACCAAGTGGTATGAGTTTAATTTGAAACCAATTTCAGACTGGATTTCCTATACAATGACCTGAAAACATCAATTTAAGTCAGTTTGCTGGAAAAGAGTCACATAGCCACACCATTAGTACTCTCAGGTAACCTCTTCTTGGGGCTATTGAAATTTTTATGTATATGCTTACATCGGTACATAAGGAAACAGCCTTTTAATTTTGTACAAGCCTTTTAATTTTGTGTGTGCTGAGTCATAGTCATACAATCCTTTGCTAGCCAAGGGAGGGGAGAAAAACATGAAGAGAAGGAAGAGGAGGAAGAGAGGTATTAAAATTCAGAGTTTTACTGCCTTGTTACTTTCTTTTACAGATTGCCCTGTCATAGGCAAAAAGTCAAAATCAGCATTTTAATAAAGTGCATCATGAAGAATTTGTTTCACTTTCCAGCAGGTGAAGCAGAATTGAGTCCTCCGTTTATCACAGTGCCTTGGCATTCCAAAATGAAGTTCAACCATACTTTTTATTTTATTGAAAAATAGTTTCAAAGTTATGACATTTCTGTTATATCCTATTCTCTTTCAATCTTCTGGCTCTGGTCTTTTGCAAATATTTATATTGAAATCTTTGGTGTGGTTGAACATTTTAATCATGTTTTTTGGGCCTGTGTGTTTTTTTCTGAGCAGACTGTGAAGTAGTCTAGGACCTCAGAGCTCAACACTGAAAAAGGCTAAATGGGAAACCAGCCATTCTCTTGAAAAATATTTAAAAACAGAAGAAAAAAAAGAAAGAAAAAAAAAAAGATCTAGAGTCTGATAACACTGATGGGCTTCATTGCAGGGGCTGCAATTCATTCAGCATGTAATAGGTCTACCTGGGGTGTCAGGAGGTAAAGTGACTGCACAAAGATGGCCGAGAACTAAAGCCAGGGGAGAATAAAATGGAAAAAAAAGGTGTATTTCCATTAAATGTGAGGAAAGAAGCAGAAAAGGCCTAGTTTGATAACTTGCAACCAAAAAAATAATCAGAGAGTGAACAGAGGACAATAAACCGCAGCTGGAGTTAGTGCAAAAGGAGGTGTCCAGCCACATTGTTTCAAGGGAAAAAAAATTGGAGGAAAAATGGTGGGATATTTTCAGTTTCCAAAACCATGGCAGTATAAATGACTTTTCGAATTTTTTTTTACAGTGCTGATCTCTCTTCCTGATTCCAGAAAAGACCATTAATAGTGCTAAATACACAAACCAACATGGTATATTCTTTTCCTTTCTTCACCAGTGGTCTCTAAAATATGACTTCTCAGGTACAAGGTAAAAGGCGAAAGCTTTATCCTAATATATGTATAAAAAAATCCACATCTAACTAAATTAGCCAGTTTTCTTGGGTAGATAACAGCAGGAGGTCAGGGTACCATACTGATGAAATGATTAACCTTGCTAACAAACTAATTAGCCTGCCTACACACACTGTGGTGTTTCTCACTGCTGTATCTGATAAAGACATTTTAAAATAGAAGTATTGCCATGGGACAGAAGAGCACCAATCCTCTTTTACTTGCCAAGCTCCGGTTTGGTTGTAGTCCATCTCACCTAGATTTTCCTTTTATTCTTCCACACACAAACAGTCTTGGTTTTACTTACTACCTTCAGTTTTAAGGTCCTTCTTGAAAATCAACAAACTGTAATGGTTAAGAGAAGGACAATAAGCTAGAATGTATCAGATATCTCAATGAGAAAATTTGGAAGAAATTACTCAATGTATTTGGCATTCATATTCACAGGGAGGATGATAAAACCTTCCAGACTTACAGAGATGTGTAAGGGTTAATATTTGCCAAACTTTTCAAAATATTTAAATATAGGTTATGCTGAAGCTGAAGAATAATATTTATTATAGTTATTAATGTAAATAACAGATGAACTAACCACTGTGACAGTAGCTCTGTGTTAGTAAAATTTAAATACATATGAGTGTAATACATATTTACTTAAAGTGTTTTTAAATAGTAGCTGCTAGCTTCTGAAATGAAAGGTGCTAGTCATAAGTCATTGTTCCCATCCCTAAGGAACTTTTTTAACATACTTTGCTGCTGGAGGAGGTACACAGAGGCTAAATGTTCTAGTTTATAAAGAACAGTCTGCATTAGATTGAACTCAGAAAAGCTCAGATGGTGTCTCTTCATATGTGCTTCACTGCTAAATCCACTAAGCATTCTGGCACAAATACAGCAGCTGTCATTTGCGTGAGGGCTCTTTGTGGAAATGGAGTTGAAACAAATAACCATGGATTTCATGATCTCAAGCATCCATTTCAGTAGTTTTTCTGGAAGAAAGGAAGTAGATCTTCCCAGTGCCACAGGTGATCTTCCTTTCTCATGTCTTTGAGGTCATTACAGTTTATGCCAATAGCAATATGAAAGAAAAGTGACAAAAGCATAAGGTTTTTGGCCAAGCCCACAACAGAGATCAATCCAGACCCAGTTGTTGTAAATGAAGCCTTTCTTTCAGCTTGGGAAAACGCAGACTTTCCTTTTGTTTCACTGCCAAGGCTTCATTGAGGATTTGAGGTATAAAAGATCTATCTTTAGCCCAAATTCACTCCCATTCCCATCCCAGTCTTCATCACCTGGTGAACCTTTGTGCTCTGGTACACCAGTGCCAAAGGATGTAGTTAACAGCTATCTTTCATTTAACAGAATTGGTACTACATTTGAACTATGATCCTTTGTGCAGCCAAATGCAACAAAACAATCATTTCAAATAGGGAGTAGGCAGAGGGGAAACTTGATTTTGTATTTCAGAAGTGTTAGAAGAGCTGGAGGATAATAAAGAGGCTCTTTGGAAAGCAAAGCATCTCTAAATTTGTCAGTCCTTTTTTAGTTGAAGGAGAACAGGCTCAGCAGCAGCCACACTATCTCAGACATGAGAAGTCTGCCAATCAATCATTCAATAATAGTGACTTTGGCACTAGCAGAGCAGTTTTTCAGATCAGTGCTAAAGCAAGTGGGGATTACAAAGCTAAAAGAAATAGGGGGCTTTGGGGCCTTCTCCAGAGCCCGCTGTTTCAAGAGAAAGACAGTCTTAAGCTGACTTAAGGATAGTGATGATGTCATATCTCATGCCAGACATGATTTTTGTACTGATCTTTTTTATACTGTGTTTTCAAATGTTTTTCCACTTTCTGTTAACATACCAACGGAGAAAAACCCAAGCACTAAATAAATAAGGCAGAAAACAGAATAAGGAATAGGGTGTGTTTCAAGGCAAGAAGGGGTTTAATGTCACAGTGGGATTTATTAACAGAGTCTGCTGATGGAAATAACAATTGGTGGTTTTCTCCTCCTCCATAAATCCTTGAGTAAAGAAATGAAGCTAAAGGCAGCTCAGATGATCTTCCCAGCCTTTACCTGAGCAAGGTGTAGAGTTTGAGGTATAAAGTTACAGGAAGACGTGAAGCCCGAGCCCCTGAAGGCAGTGAGACTTGTCCACAAAATGGGGGCAAACGAGTGAACAAAGTTCCTCCTCTCCAGGGCTATTTTCTGTGGTTCCCACATCCCTCCCTCTATTCCTGGCCATCTTCCCTGTGCAACAGAGAGATGGAATAAGCAGCTCATGGAAACAGTGTAAAAGCAGTGCAACAGCAAAATAGAGGCAACACTGGCACCTCAAGCATTTCCTCCCTTGCCAGAAATTGGAAAAATGGGTTTTAAAAGGAAGGGGGCAGAGAGAAAGGAATACAATAATTATCCACACCAACTACTGCAGCAGGGATGGAAACATGCAAAAACTAACACCTTAGTATATTCTAAGCTGCTACTCTGTGGCAATACTGTCAAGAGCACAGTAGAAAGGTCTAAAACAAAGCTGTGTAGAATTACCAAAGTCCATGTGACGATCTCTGTGGGGAGGTCAGCAAATCCAGAAGAAATTCCCACTATGCAAATGTCTGTAAAACCTTGTGGCAGTTGGGGGGACAGATTATTGTTGCTGCTTACATACAAATCCCCTTGTCTGCACCACATTTTAGCAAAAAAAAATAAAAAAAAGGGAGAAACATCACTTCTTAGCCAAGGATTTCTTTTGTACATACACATCCATGCATTCCAATCTTCTAAACATTTCAGTTTTTTGCTCCCCTTACTATATCTTCCAGGTTACAATATGGTTATGATATGACAGGCAAGGTGTGATTATTGTATTTTTCCTCTATTGCCTTCTCTCAAAAAACCTATGAAATGAAACATTACATAGGTAAGCTATCTGCATGCTTGATATTTTCATTCTATAAATGGAAAAAGATGAAAACAGATGAAATTATGATTCATGGAATCTCTTTGTTTTGCTGATCTTCTTACACTTTGAGTAGTACTTCTCTCACTTTAAGAAAAATCACTTCTCATTCTGTGTTTCTTCAAACATGTAGCACTTTTACTACAGGACTGAGACATCACTTAGAATCTGGATGTTTATCCAGCTCCCAAATCTAGTTTTGTGTACTGCTGTTATTGCCTGAGCAATTCCCAAGAATTATGCCACATCTTTCCACAATTCTTTGATAATTTTTTTTTTTTCTGTCTCTGCTTCTATTTAGTTATCAGGATTGTAACAGAAGAGAGAAACAGATCCTGTGCTGGAGGGAGTAAGCTGGACCCGGTTATCCAAAGTGGAATTGTGAACTGTAGTAGGTAAAGACCCGACCCCAAGTTTTTCTCATTGAAAATGGTTTCCAGAGTCAATTTTCAGCCAGGTATATCCAAGAAATAATACTAAATTAAGAAACACTGCAGTAAATGCATTTTTTACAAAAACTACACTGAAATCCACATTCTACCTTGTAATGACAACTTCATCAAAATTCATACTTTTTCCCTGAACTTTTTTTTTTTTTCTGGTAATTCTTCATTTATGTAAGCATACATATTTCTTTTTAAGCAATACTAAAAAAAACTTCTGTCTCTCTGAATTATGCCTCATTTCTGTGTTTGTGGTACCCACAAGCTTTTTTAAATTAAGATATTTGAAGCTAGAAATCATCTAAATGAAGTTGCAGTGACAGGTGAGAGCATGATGACAGGTTTTTACCCACTTCCCAGTTTGTATCTGTTGGCAAGGGCAAGATCTCACCCAGGTCAGTATGCAGTCGTCAGGCATTGAAGGGCTCACAATTTCTTCACTTAAGAGCTTCCTCTAAATACCATCCAAACACGAACCACATTTAGCAATAAAGCTAAGTTATGAGAGCCCTTGGGGAATCTTATTTTCCTATGAGCCTGAAAATGTCATTTCTGCCTCATTCTTAAGTAGAATAGGAAACCTTATTTCCTAGCAGCTGCTGGAAGTATAGAATGATACTGTGGCTTTTGGTTTAGGGTTATTCTTACATCAATCATAGTTTCTCTGAGAAAGACAGGGCAAGGCCAGTCCTATCAAGTAGTTCTGTTCTAGAAAAGGCACTATCCCCTCCTTATCTTTGCCTGGCCTTTTGTAGTTTTGAGCAACCAGCTTACTGCTGATAAAAGCGAACAAAATTACTTTAGCATTTGCAATACAATAAGGATTGATTGACAGGTGATGGAAAGTCACCTGTATCTTTTCTTGCACCATAACACAGAATCTGCCTTACATTTATTTAATATCTTTCCAACTTGTTCAGATCTGCATATCTCTAAACATTGCTTATTCATGTGCTCCATAAAACTATGTTTATTAAATCTGGGGAAAAAAAATTACCTACAAGCATTTCCATAATCAGATAGGACACTTATAGATACCTGGAGTGCCTGACAATTTATGGATGTTTAAGGGGGCTCAATTATGTCATATGCTGCAAAATTAACGACACTCATAACCATCATATTTATCATGAGAGCACTGAAATACTTTCCTGGTCAAGCAAATAATAGTAAGTGTTGTAATGACAAAGCATTAATGGTTCTGAACATTTTGAAGTGGCAGACATAGCAGCTGCAATATTTCTTATTTTGTAGGATGATAAACAGAGCTGCATTATGAACACTTATCCTTCTGATGGAAAAGGATTTGTTTCTACTAAGGCTGCTGCCTCCATCACCTTAGTATGAAAAAAATAATAAAAAAAAAGTTCTCAGTTAATCCTGAAAGCTTTCAAGATGAAAATCAGCAAGATGAATGAGCACAGAAAAACCACCATAATATGTGAGCTTACTTTTTCTGTACTTCAAAATGGAAATGAATCCTTGCCGTGAATATCTGGAGATGACCAGGAAAGGGGTAAAAGGAAGATGAGAAACATGGGATTTTTATTTTTTTTTTTAATTTATAGCAGAATGGTTCAGATGGCCTCTTTCTTAATGAGAGATTTGTGGAAGAGGAACCACAGGTCTTTGTCTTATAACACATTTTTTTTCAGATACATGTAGCTCCCTGAAAAAAAACTGACAAATTCTGAAAAGCATTCAGGCCCTCCCCAGAGTGGCTTTATACTTTTATAGGCTTTATACTTCTCTTGTAAGCATTGCTCCTTGGGAGTAAGGTAAGCAGTTTAAAAAAATAGTGAAGAAACATGACTGTGAGGAAAAGATTACTATGAATAAGAGGAGCAATGAGAGAACCAGAAGGCCCCCATGATATACAGCCCAGAGGCCAGGGTGGAGGTCACTTTGCCATTGAACTGTCTTGCGAGGACATAAGAGGAAAGGAAATAAAGAAAGAGAACTGGGAAACCTCACAGAACATTTAGGAAATTGTACTAATGTATAAAAAAAAAAGAAGTGTATGTAGAAATAACTGTCTGTATGATTAAGGTCTAACATGTACCTGAGCAAGGTTTCAAAGGAAGGAAGAGGATGGAAATTTGAGATGGGAAGACATCAGTGCTGGAGTACCTGGATGTTCTTCTGGAAGTGGAAAGCAAGCAATGGGAATACCATGAGCTAGAAGGAAATCTTATCTACATTGGAAGTATCTGTAGATAGTCTGGAAGCATTTCAGAAGCCAAACCTTCAAAAACTTGGTGTGGGACACTGAAATCGGTCTCCTTAGGACAAATCGCTGGTACAATTCTGCTAGGATATTGTACGTGGGTTAGCAGGAAAATGACAAGATATAAATCTCTTGAAGACAACCATTAGAGATAATAGAGAAATGGATGATACAACAAATTATGAACTCACTAGCTGATACTGAATTCACATTCATCTGTCTCATCAAGACCTATAATTATACAAAATTACAAATTAAGAGTACTTTCATTAGGATCACATGTAAAAGGAAATGGCTTTTCTAATGATAAAAGTAAATTTGCACTGGAGGCCCCTCAGTACCCAAGCCAAATCTTTTCTGGCAGCTTAAAAAGGGCCCCATTACCTTTTTAAGGTGAACTGGAAGAGCTGAACCCCACACTAAATTTGAAAGTACATTGAGCAGAACTAATTACACTGAAACCTCCCCTCAGAATATCTCCTGTTTTCTCTCAGCCTCCAGGGCTCCTGTGTCTCATTTGTGAAGTAAATTAAGGCCATTGTTCTAGGGTGACCCACTTGTTTAGCCTCTTGAGCTCAGTCTTGCATAAAAAAGTGGAGAACTGTGAATTTTAAATAAATAAATAGACTTATTTTGTCTCTGCTTTTGCATAATAATCTTATAATTCTCTGTGAAACACACCTCTTTCTCCTGTCCCCACAAGTCTCATATTGTTTTGTCAGGCAGTATAAAATATATTCAGAAAAGTGTAAAAGAGAGAAACAAAAATGCTCCTCAGTTGCCTGAATTATTTTCTTGTGTGAATGGGTGCAAGGCCCCTACCTGGCTGTAAACCTTGGGGCCAAATCTACCAAAACTTCAAGTGAACACTTAACAGAGAAATAATTGCACTCAATTTATGTTTCTGTTGGGTAGCCCCAGCCCAGTGAGACTACACATGCTTAATGCTTAGCACTTTGTGAGTTACTTACCTGGACTGGACCCCTGTGTAAAACAGACCTAGGGCTGACCTCTGTTTGACTGGCATGGATGGGGTATCTTTGTACAGTAATGGGTGGAATTAAGTAGCCTGCTTAAAATCCTCTTAAAATGGTTTTCCTTGTTTTTAAATATAAATCAATGGCAACTTTAGGAAAATGTTCATGTTGCAGAAATAAACATTTGAATATAAAGAAATGCCAAAATGAATGCAGGCAGCATCAAGTTCGGAGCCTCGCCAACCTGCATTGCAGAAGCATTGCCTTGTGTACCTCAGCAAACTCTGTTCATGGAGAATTATCCAGTGGGACAGACCGCTTCACCTTGTAGCTGTATGCAAAGCATGGAGAAAGCTGAGAGAAAAAGGTATGTATGAGTAAGATCAGAGGTGAATTTATTAAAGTAGTACTTAGAAAGATGGGCAATTAAGGGATCGTAGTTTTGCCACCATCTTCTCCAGAGTCAAGATTTAATCCAAGAAATCTAAGTCAATTAATTGGACTGGACAATTATGTCAATGAGATTAACGTAGATTTAAAAGAAACACATGCAATCTGATAAAATATGTCCATCTCATGTATAAGAGGAAGTATTGCACTGCCTTAGATATTGTAACTGTAGGCTGCAATAATGAATAAAAAGAAAAAAAAAGAGGAAGACGATGTTTATAAATAATGTCAGGCATAATGTCAGTATTTTCTGATTTCTTGACATCTTTTGCACAGCTTTAAAATGCCCTACTTTCCTATGGAATTTACCCTGAAATAAAACAAATATCATAGCTGCACCATCCTTTACAACACAGAGATATCATAGGCAAACAACAGTCTCTAAAAGGTTGGTGAAATCAAATGCTTATCAGACATCTGTCTACTTCAATTACAATAGAACTTTAGAAAATATGACTTTAAAATAATCCCTTAGATCAATTTTCCGGTAAACTCCCTTTTGCCACACCCCCCTCAGGTTGCATTATGCAGCTCTTTTTATTCCTGTAATCCTAACAGTCTCCTGTGTACTGCAGATTAAACAAAATGGAGAATTATAAAAGCAAGGAGATAAAACTGAATAGCCAATTTGCAAATGTGAACCAAATCAGGGAAGGTATTGGACAAGAATATAGCTTCAATTGAGGAAATATTAATTTTCCCTGCTTTTTAAATTGAGAGAAACATCATGAAGAAAAACAAAAGTCAAGGTAGGAAAGGACAAAGGGAGAGCAAGGACTGTATCCACTTACTCCTCATGCAGAACATAAGAAATATTGTCAATATTTGAAACCTCTTTGTCTTACTGTTAGGAACAGAGTGCTATCAGCAGCTGATCTGGAAGCAAAGCATTTCATTTTTCAGGACAAACCCAAATTTTCCCCTTCGTAAGTGCCCAAAATGGTTTGTGCAAATATGCTTTGCTCTCAGCTGTGTGCAGATGAGCAGCAGGCAGCTTCTTGCTTCTGTGTATTGTATCTGAGAAACCCATCATTTATTAATAGCTCTGTTGCCAGAGTCACCTGGAGCCCCTTCATTTCCCCTGATTGCTTTAAATCCAGATATGTCCAATGGTCCCTACAATTAAAGATCTAAATTTGGATTCTATACTTTTCCTAAGAATTCATGTTTAGGGCTCAGATTTTTGCAGCTTTTCCCTAGTAGAAGTAGTTTTATTTTTCCTCTCCAGAAACAGCTCATATCTTTTTCCCCTCTGAGGAGGGGGAGGAACAGGCCGTTTTATCAGCAGAGAGCATCTTCCTCTTCTCAGGGCTGGAGCAGCAAGGGTTAAAGAACGGTGCAGTGGTCTTTTTCTGTGGAGTCCTGCCACTCTGCCTCTGCTCACAGAGCTCAGAGATGCTGGGTGGCAGAAAGGAAAGTCCTGTCTTACTGCTTCTTTTGGAAAATAAGAAAGAGAGAAATTGTGGAACAGATTCTCAAGAACTTTATAAGAGTTTACTTTCTTTTTTAAAATCAGATAATGTGTATTCAAACCAAAGCATTCTAAAAAAATCACTTTAAATACACTTCTAATTTAATAACATAAAGAAAGCTGATGAATAACAGCTTTTACATAGTGAGAAAACCTAAATATAGGCTTGAATAGACACATGTTTTTTAATTTCTCAAACTTGTTTCATAAACTTTCTTTTCAGCTAGTCTGCCAGTGAGTTTTCCCCACAGGGATATCAAGGACAGAGCAGTCAAAAAAGGATTTGTCAACTCTTACCTTTGCCTTTTTTCTGTGAGTGAACCATCAACTATCTAAACAGTGCTTTTAGACATCTCTTTATCATGAAAGAAAAGATGGCAATACTGGTTTATGACTACATATGTTTATTTAAGTGTTGGGAAACCATCCAGATTAAGAGCTCTTTTCATGCCTGTATGATGTTTGGGATTACCACTTGGGTGACTGATTCTTCATTACACATTCTGCTTTTATTGCCTTATTTGATATTGTAACTTATAAGTAGAAATAGCACCCCAGGTAGGAAAATATTATAGACAAAGAGACGTTATGAAATGAAAATTACCTTTCCATATTCTCTCACGAAATTGTATAGAAAGGAACACATTTTTCTAGAGATCTGGCCTTTTCCCTGACGGAGGGAGAAAAATTTAAACCACGGCTAGCTGTTGACAACTTTTGTGTTTACTCTTCCCCTGATCTGTTCCTACTGACAGCATTTCCTGTGTGTACAAAGTTGTTTATCGCCAAAGCTCTGTGTTGTACATTAGTTTATATGAATAAAGCTAACACAGTCATCTTGTTTGGTGAAGACTAGACAAAATGGATTTCTTCATAGCTCAGCACCTGACTAGTTTTGTTTGCCTGAGCAAGTTATTTAATTTCTGAATTCTACTTTTCTCAGTTTTAAAATAGGCACAAGTATAACCTGCGGGACTTGTGTAAGTGATTTGGCACAAGATCCTGCTGGTTAGATTCTTAAATTATTTAAGAACTGTTTTAAATAATTTGATGCATTGGGGAGTTTGCATTATTATTCAAATACAGATGTCTTGAAATGGACATTCCTATAAATTAAATACAGTTTCCGTTAGCTTGGGCTTGAGCTAAAGAACTGTAATGATAGTGATGATGGAAATTTTCTCCCTTCAATTACTTGTTTCTCTGTGTTATTGTCATTGCCATCACGTTTTTAAGCAGTTGCAACACTGACTTCAGTGGTGCACACGAGATATGTGGGGTTACATAGGATTATAGATACTGTTCATAGAATCATAGAATGGTTTGGGTTGGAAAGGACCTTAAAGATCATCTAGTTCCACCCCCCCTGCCATGGGCAGGGACACCCTCCACTAGCCCAGGTTGCTCAAAGCCTCATCCAGCCTGGCCTTGAACACCTCCAGGGATGGGGCATCCACAGCTTCCCTCGGCAACCTGTTCCAGTGCCTCACCACCTTCACAGTGAAAAATTGCTTCCTAATGTCTAGTCTAAGTCTACCCTCTTTCAGCTTATACCCATTACCCCTTGTCCTCTCACTACACTCCCTGATAAAGAGTGCCTCCCCATCTCTCCTGTCGGCCCCCTTCAGGTACTGGCAGGCCGCTATTAAATCTCCTTGAAGCCTTCTCTTCTCCAGGCTGAACAACCCCAGTTCTCTCAGTCTGTCCTCACAGGGGAGGTGCTCCAGCCCTCTGACCAATTCTGTGGCTCTTCTCCGGACTCTTTACAATAGGTCCAGGTCTTTTTTATGTTGCTCTATTTCTCTTTTATTCTTCCAGGATGATTCTTCTACACAGATTCCATTTCACCTGCGCTGCAGCAGAGCAATATAACAGGTTGGTGGAAGAAGGTGGGGCGGGCACCTGCAGTTTCATGGGACAAATAGAAACTACATGTAGCATTTCTGACCAGAGTCAGGACAGTACTGATGTCACTCATCGTTCACCTCACCTGGCTTGCTAGATGATTACCTGTCAAACATACTGCAGTCTGTGAAATCATTTAAGTAAAACCGGTGACAGCTCTGTCTTGTACTTAGAACCTAAGCAAAAGTTGAACTGCATCTCTTCTGAGGTTTGCCTATCTCTCATACTTCACCTGGTTAAGAGGAGGATGATGATGGTGATGATAATAATAGTAACAACGATGATGATGAATAATTTGACCAATGTTACCAATGTTGTTTTTCCCTTGGTTCTTGTTCATTCAGTCTTCCCTGACTTTGGAGTCATTCCAACATCAAGGACTGAAAAATAATCAGGGCTGAAGAGGAAAGGTATTCCTCAGATGAAACAACTAAGCTAGCACTGAGGAATTCCTCGCTTTTTCAGATGTTCCCTATGCAGTGATTAACAACGTGCCTCATTCTCCACGTTTACCTGTCTTTAGCACTCTGCTAGAAATCATACTCTTTGACTTTACTCGTTGTCTGTATTTATCTAAATCATTGTGTTTTCAGTGACAAGCCTCTTCCTATGTATTTTTTAAAATATTTTCAAATGAAAGTTTCAGCTTAGTTTGTGACTTTACAGATGTTTAGATTCAACTGATCGCTGAAAAATGAATGTGCAAATATTTGTTTTAAATTACCATTTTTGCTTTGAAATCAAGATCTAACTTCAAAAAGGACTAAATTTTACTGACTATTGATTTCCAAGTAGGCTAAATTGAATACCATTAAAAGCAAAAAGAACTAAGGTCCTGGAGATCCTAGGTCAATGAGAAACTGATTTTTCAGATCTTCCCCTCTGCTGGTTCATCCAACTGCTATTGAGATTTATATGCTATTGGAGAGAGACAAGAAAGCACACTGATCCATTTGTACGTGCATCAGATACCACTGCCAACTGCAGTTAAGTCCTTCACTCTCTTTTAAAGTCTTAACCTCATACATAAGAGTTCTTACCTGGTTAAGTGCATTTACCTCTATAGGTTTCAATCAAGCCAAGCACCAGGCAAAGTGCCAGTTGTATTGCTTCGGTCAACCGATACCACATTTTATTACCTGTTCTGAAGCTGATGCTTTTCACTGAAGAGATTCTGCTCCCTTTGTCTATTCTTGCTACTGACAGGAACTAGCACTTCCTCTGTTATTCTTTTCCAAACCCTTCATTGAACTCTGAAGTTTCACAATCCAGTGTATGAGGGATCACCAGCACGTGGGGATTGTGCTTAGTATTATACATCTGCAAAGCATGTTGAGTTATGTTA
Organism: Pterocles gutturalis; assembly: GCF_000699245.1. Classification (NCBI taxonomy): domain Eukaryota; kingdom Metazoa; phylum Chordata; class Aves; order Pterocliformes; family Pteroclidae; genus Pterocles; species Pterocles gutturalis. The sequence goes on from NW_010130238.1 coordinate 58,887, forward strand.
CATAATTAATTTCTTCTCTTTGTCCCCATCTCCTCCACTTGCCCTTTTTCAGTTGTGTGTTAAAATAAATCAATATCCTGTTTTGTGTGAAATATCACAAAATGCAAATAAACTGCAGCAAAATTATTCACAAAGAGGATTAAGATTTCATAATGAGATAAACCTTCTTGTTTTAATAACATTTTATTTTCTGACAGTCTCTTTATGGAAAAAATAAAAAACATGAACATTTCCTTGGCTGTGGGACAACTCCCACTTCACTCATCTGTGGCAATTGCTCTGAGATTGTTCCTAGCAGGAACATAAGTTCCAAATGAGAAAGTTGTGTGACTTCTCTCCTTTGCCACCGGCTTCTCAGCTGCTTCTCTAATTTTCATGTGATATCACAGTTGTTTCTAAGACTAACATCCTTGATGCTGGTAAAACTGGATACACTGGCTGCTTTGCCCTGCCTGAAATAGGAGAATAGGGAAAAATTCATGTATGCTTATCCTTTGGGTTCACCACTGAAATGCAATACTGACTGGGCACATAACTGTCTTGGGTAGTGCTTTTGTTTTCTGCTTTCTCTGTGCTTCTACAGTAAGTTGGTGTACTCACACAGAAGAATATAATGTAAAGGGATGCTGTTAAATCTTGCAGGTTTTTAATTTCTGGACAAAATCAGAGGTAATGGGCCTTGCTGAGTTAGTGTTTTTTTCCCGTCTCCCTCTAGATGAATGGCATATCTGCCAGTCCCACCTGCTTGTAGCCAAAGGCGTTTAAAAATTCCATAAATGTGGATGCCTAGATAACTGCCTTGAATCCTTAGTATCATACTGATAATATTATTGGGAGTACAAGAATGCATTATATAGTTTTAACATTCTCTCAGTGATACCATGAAGTTTGTTTACCAGTACCTTCATGTTCCCTAGGTTTGACTTACAAAAAAAGCTGATCATTTGCATGAAGACATTGGATACTTAACCATATTACTTCAGGTGAAATCAAGCACTTCCCTGCTGTGTTTATGGTAAGTGTATTTGTCTCTAGCAATATGAAAGGCAGAAGTATTTAAATTTATTTAAAATTTATGGAGAATTCTGAATTAAGTTTTTATTTACTGACTCAATGTTTTTTATTACATAGACACAAGGTATATTATATAAAGATAAATTTAGAAGAATTTTGAAAATGTGGATTCTTGAGATTCGTTTAGCAAATTCCTAGAGAAAATGTCAAGATACAGAAACTGAAGGTCTGTGGCAGCTGGTAAACTAAAGAGTTTTTGGACTACGGTTAAAAGGAAAGCCAAGAAATCAATCACAATTGTTAAAAGTTGCTGCAAGAAAGCACTGCATGTGACAAAGGAAAGGGCATACTCAGAATACATCAAACAAAAAAAAAAGGGCAGGACATCTTAGAGAGGATGTAATGTTCTCCAATTCTTGTTCTGCTGCAGACTGGAAATAGAGAAATGACAAATGGGAAGCATTTAGGACACCTCAAGCCATGTGCAAGAAAATTTAGCAAGAGAGAATTAAAAAAATAAATAAGATGCATATCACAATTAGACCTAAACAAATGACAAAATAAAGTTACATATCATGATAACAAAATGCCTTTTGAGACAGCATGACCCTTAGGGATAAAACTGGAAGGCTCTAAATATTTTGCTGCTTTCAGATCAGCCAGTAATGATGAAGAAAATCACACCCATGAGAAAAAGAAGGAAAAAATAAATGGGAAAGAGAAGTGAGAAATTAAATTCCATCTTTCTCTTGAAAGGCTTTTCATATTTAGATGTATGTCTCAGCCTCTTCCAAGTGATCACAGTCAAAATTCTTCCTCTGTATGTCTGACTACTTTTCTGCCAGATGGAACACCGCACTCCTTCAGCTGGATTTCTGCAGAGATGTGATATCCAGTGACATTTTCCCCCCTGTTTTCAGTGAATTTGATCTATGCAGACAGTTCACCTGTTGTGGTTTTTCTGGAGCAGTTCCTTTTTTCACAGCCTACGTTCCTCATCCCAGAGAAATTATGATAAATACATTGATGTATTGGCCCCTTCCTTCGACACATCTGTCTCCTCTTCTGTGGACTGACTCCCTTCTGCAACAGTATTCTTTTTAATTCCCTCTGTTCAGTGCAAGCCGTTGTCCACATGCCTTTCGAGGACTTTCTACATTAAGTATTCAAGATTACACAGCCTGTTTAGAATGACAAACATAATTTCTGACATGTGTTGCAGGGATGAAAATAGTAGGGTCATTTCCCAGCCATAGATGTTGATTTGCTTTATGAATTCTAAGGAAAAATTTAAGGAATTAAAGAGGAATCTAACAGAGCTAAGGTGATTAGAGGAGGTGATGACACAGAAGTCATTTGAGAAGAATAAAAATGCAACACAAACTATAAAGAAATGAGTTATAGATAAACTGGCTTTTTAAATGAAGGAGGTCCCATCATGATGAGTAACTCGGCAAAGATGTCAACTCCATTCAGTAAGGGAAAAGTAACAGTACCGTCATGCCTATTGACTATGTATGCTTATCTGTTTCAGTGAAGGTTTCTTCTATGAATGAACCAAGTACTGACTACCAAATTCAGCTCTAGTATTCTTCCCTGCAGATAAACCGTATGACAGCAGAGCTAGAAAGCCTTGAGGAGTGATTACTAGATTAGTATAGGAACTTGTACAGACACCTTCATTTGACACTGTCTCTTAAGTGATGTGCAACAACACGTTCTGTTTGCTGTAGTGAGAACTATGCATGTGAAGTATCTTAGAAAACAGGTGTACGGGTTGTTAAAAATGGATTTATAATAACTGAAAATATAAAGCCTATATAGACAGTTGGATGGGTGGCCTCATTTAAGCTTCCACACTGTAATCTTACTTTCCTCATCTAGTTAATTTTTTTGGGAAAAGCATTAGTAGAAGCAGTCTCACAACACCAGGACAGGTACTTCAGGGACTTGGTCTTTAAATTAAGATTCCATGTCTGTCTTTCAATTTCAGGCAAACATTATCAAACTACACAATTTCAGCCAGAAGCTCCTGACTATAACAGCTGTTAAATTTTGATGTTTACAAGAGATACATACAAAAATAAAAAAGATAGACTCGATGCAATAATATCTCAAGGCAGTACAATGAATGCCTTGATTCAAGTCAAGTTGAAATCAATGATAAAGTCAATGCAATCAATTTAACTTCAATGGAATTTCAATCAGGTCCAAAATTCTGGTGGGTAATTGCTATTGGACAAACTGCTGGATTATATCATCCTTATGCTGACTTAATTAATCAAATCATGGAGCAAATCCTCCTGGAATATATGCTAAGGCACATGGAAAACAAGCAGGTGACTGATGATAACCAACGTGGCTTTACCAAGGGAAAAGCGTACCTGACGAATTTGGTGGCCTTCTACGACAGGCGCACGACACTGGTGGATAGAGGAAGGGCAACTGACATCATCTACCTGGACTTGTGCAAAGCCTTTGACACAGTCCCACATGACATCCTTGTCTCTAAGTTGAAGGGACATGAATTTGACGAAAGGACCACTCGCTGGATAAGGAATTG
>NW_010130239.1:0-473 GCF_000699245.1 Pterocles gutturalis
AGGTGCCCAAGGGATCTGGGGACATCTTTTAGGTGACCAGGGGGCTTGGGGACATCATCTGGGTGACCAGGGGGCTTGGGGACATTGACCAGGGGGCTTGGGGACACCATGTGGGCTTCCAGGGCAGCTTGGGGACATCATCTGGGAGACCAGGGGACTTGGGGACACTTCCCAGGCCTCCAGGAGGACCCAGGGCCACCATCCAGGTGACCAGGGGACCTGGGGACATTGGCCGGGGGGCTTGGGGACATCCAGGCTTCCAGGAGGACCTGGGGCCATTGGCCAGGGGTCCTGGGGACACCATCTGGGTGACCAGGGCAGCTTGGGGACATTGTCAGGGTCTCCAGGGGGACTTGGGGACATCCTCAGGGTGACCAGGGGCCCTGGGGACACCCGCTGCCCCTCCAGGCCCCCCTTGGAGGACTTCTCCTCTCTATGCCCCCTCCGCGCTCCCAGAGCGCCCTCCCCCTCCT
>NW_010130240.1:0-14344 GCF_000699245.1 Pterocles gutturalis
CGCAGTGCGGGCCTCTGAGGGAAAGCGGCTTCGCAGCATCCCTGCCCCGGTTCCCAGGCATCGCTGCCCGCCCAGGGGCTGGTCTGTGAGCCCCCACTCCCCCGCGGCAGGGTGGTTAATGAGAAACTCCCCACCGGGGAGATGTGGCCTCTCCTGCTCCTGTGCTCGGGCCCTATTGTCTAAAGTCCAACTACCAAATCGGTGCTGAGGCTTCTCGCTGCCCGGTGCCCTCGCAGGCCTCCGGGGCTGTGCATCAGGACTTGGCCAAGGCCGGAGGCAGCGATCCAGCCCTGTCCTGGCCATGTCGTCCCCAGGCTGGACCAAGCTGGGGTGCCTGTCAGTGCTTACAGGTGTCACTCAGCGTCTGAAGAGCCCATCCTGCTGGAATAAAGGTGCTCCAGCTCTTTGGTAGTAAAAATCCATATGTTTAGTTTTGGTGTTCCTAAATAGGATGCTCAATGTAGCATGCCTTTGTTAGTTGTTACCTGGTTAAACAGGCTGCTCAGACCTTCTTGTATACTTAGAGAATTAGATTCAGAAAGCAACCTATATAAAGGAGAATGGCCTCTCGCCAGAGGTTGTCCCGCGTGCTTTCCCTATGAGGTCACTCAAGTTAGCAAAGCGTATAATGGTTTATCCTGGCTCCGTGTGTCCATACCACACCCTGGCACTTTGGGATGGAAAAGTATGTTCAGTCCTGTATTGTCTTGTCCAGTCATTTCAAATCTTGTTGCCGCTTCCTGTTCCTATGATTTTGGAACCTCTCAGATTGAAGACTAGGTAATTAAAAACCTAAAATAGTTTCCAGCAGCATATTTGCCCCTGAATCACCATGCCAGTTTTTGTGGTTTCTTCTGGTCTTTTTCTTTTGAATGTTTTCCTCTTGCTGTTGCTGGGCAGAAAATCTATACAAGTTACAAATTAAGCTGACTGACTGCAGAGTGAATGAACTATAAAAGTCTAATTCAAAAGATAAAATTGTAGGTATAGGGAATTAAAGTTTTTATGGTTACAATAAAACAAAGCCTTGGTAAAGCAGGGAAACTGCATTTATTCAAAAATACATTTTTAAGTTGGCAATCATTTTAACAGCTATTTCATATGCTTAACAGTAACATAAAAACACATCTAAAATGCAGGCTTTCTTGCAGAAGTTTTAGCCATCTGTAGCTTACAGCTTGCTAATAATACATGCTGCCTGTAGTAAGGGTTTTAGCACACCGTAGCTCAGAGCCTCTCTGCTATCCCTGCATAGGCAGAAGCTGAACTTCAGCTGTGAAACTCCTCCCTGCTCTATGGGAGAACGTGGCATTGGAACCACACTCCTGTCTGCTCACTGCCTTCCTTGTGAAGAGCACAATCGCCACATGACAGGTCTCATTCCTCTACTTTCAGGCTCTTTTTAAGACCTAACTTCCCATATGCCTTCTGTATCTTGGAATCTACTGCTGATTCGTAAACCCACCTTTAATACATAGCTCTTAATTTTGCTCTTTTTTTTTTGGCATGGTATATTATCTGCAGTACATCAAGCAGTTTGATGCCAGAAAAGCACCCTGGATTTCTGGTTAATCTATTTTTTCTTTTTTTTTTTTTTTTTTCCACAGAAACTTTTAATTAATCTGAAGCTTGAGAAACAGTAATTTGCAAGAGCTCTTCCCAGGACAGCTGGGCATGCAGCAGTCGATCGGTGTGCAGCACAGGGAGCGAACTCATCACTTCAAGTAGATCTATGAGAAAGGACTGAGGGACAGAAAGTGGGCCAGGGTGTGTGTCCTCCAGTGTGGGGCACTGGATGGTGAACTTCCTACCGCTATGGAGCACAGAGTCTATCAAGACTGAATCATAGATGGGACAAGCTTATTTGCAGTCATCGGAATGACAGACGAACAGGAGAGAAGCAAGTGGCAGAATCTCAAAAAAGCCTGGGAGCAGAAGTGAAGGTTCAACCTGATTGCATTTAAGGTTAGTGTCTATGCCCACTGTGGGGCAGGCTGAACAAGGAGCATTTCAAAACCATGCAGTAAGGTTACAGCCCCTTAAGGACCAACTGCCAGGTTGATTAAAGTAGGGTTTCAGAATCATGACCACTTAAATTGCTGTTGTGAAGGATATTGCATGCAAGTGGAGTGGTTTCCTTTTTCAACTGAAGCCAAACCAATGGCATTTCATTAGCTGCTTTTCCCTCCTCCTCCTCTTCTCTTTACCCCAGCTGTGTGATCTCATATGGCAGTATGGATGTGGGAAACTTAGTTCAAAAAACAACTGGATACATTAATGAAACAAAAAAGCATCATGAGCTATTAAATGTAAAAATCACCTCTGGTTGCCTGCGCGATAGGTTCCTGGAGATAAAGGAAGTATTCTGAAATATTTGCTTTGTTCTTATACTCTGCTTTAGGTATCCTCTCTTGGCCTTGGAGGCAGAACACTGAGTTAGGTGGTGTTCTGCTCTTTCTGGTACATATTTTCTTATACCCTTACAGTCGCTCCTGGATATTTATCAGCATTTGTGCTATTTGTAATCTCATTGTTTCAGCCTCAGTGTCAGTCATACTGGATCCATACAATGATGTGGTCTTACCACTATGGCATGGTTAATATGCGCCAGAAGTGCCAGGCTACACCTTGGCAATTGAATTACTGCCAAGCATGTCACAAATTATCTCTAGAGGCCCACTGGCTTCTGCAATAGAGAGATTGAAGTGACACTAAAAGTCCAAGGAAATGTCTGTTCTGCTGAACAAACCATTGTAAGAAGCTTCCATTGGATGCATGGTTAATCCTTCAGGCTTTGGGGGAAGAGAGGGAGAACACGAATCATGTTCTGTTCAAATTATGTTGATAGGGAAGGAGGAAGGGAGGAAGGAAGAAAGACAATTTCCCCAGCAATATGCTAGGAGCCATTTCCTAGATTGTCTACAGATGGTAGCATCCTGCATGCTCTGGAGTGACCTGCCATTTCATCAGTTTCAGCACTGAGTATGGGTTCAAAATACAAGGAATATGGGCCTTGTACTGTACAGCAACACATACTTTCAAGGCAGGTTTAGCTAAAATCCACCCACAGTACATGAGTCATAACTCAGAAGCACACTCCAGTGTAGACATATCCTGAGTCACTTCCATCTCAAAAGCTTATAAATATTAGTTAGCCACTTAGCTTTTAATTTAGAAAAACAACAAAGATGCATTACACAAATCTCCAGAATTCTCTTTCACTAAGAAGCTTCTTAAATACTTCCACTCTTGCAACTAAGTTCTTTTTCATTTCTATACAACTCAGAATTATTCAATATATATAACTTACAAAAACCATAGTTGAACTAAGAATTAATTTCTCCTGCTTCTGCTTCTTCTGTAATTATTTGCGTCTATTTCAAATACCAGCTTTGTTTATGGCAAGAATGTATTTTCATTTTAGCAATAACTGAGGAACCCTAATAAGGACATGCCTCTCCTGATGTGGAGTGGCATATCGCTCTTCCTAAAGACCACTGTCAATCTGCTGATCCAGCAGACCATGCTAGAGTCAGTGGGGATGTACCTGAACACATAAATATGTTAAATGGAAAATACTTCAATACACTTTTTGGAAAAAACAGCTGAGATTTTCTGGGAAAAACATTTAAAAAGCTTGCTTGTATCTCTATTTTTTAGCAGTGGCAGGAGGGGAGGAAAAGAATGGTAGTATTTAAGGATATAGCATTAGGAAAACCTATTCATTATTTTTTATAAAATCATAAATTTGTTGTTATGACTACAAGTGTTTGAGTAAAAATGTGATTCTTGAGTTTACATCTTTCCAATTAACAGATTCATCCAGAAGCCAGTGATTGCTTTATAGCCCATCTTTCAAGTGCAGACTGTTCACAAACTGCTTGGAGGCCCATGAATCACAGACTGAGCAGTGCTCCTCTCTAGCGCAGCTGTTTGAACCTTGTAACTGAAAGGTAGTCAGCAAAGATGTAAATCAGGTTGTCTTGATGCTGTCTTTTTTTCCCCTTGGTCAGCAGTGCTTTTTCTGTTTGCTATTTTAGTTTATTTTAGTAATTCACACACGCAGATGCCACATACATGTGTTTTCAAATTTTGATAAAGCGAAACATCTGTTAATGTCTTTGCTGTACTGTAGTAAAAAGTTGTGTATCATTCTCTGTACAACATGGACAATAGGTTCCTCTTTTCTAAAGTCTAGGAAAAGACTTTGCATCCTCACCAACAGGGAAATTATCGGTTCAAGAAGAATGTGTGGATAGTAGCAGAACTAATGTCTGTCTGGAAGATTACAGACTTAGGTAAGCTTGGCAATGGGACAAAGGAAAGGACTGCGTAAAGGCCACATTAACAGAATAATTCTTGTGGCTCAATGTAGTTGATAGTAGGACCAAAGCTTTCCCAAAGAAAGAAAAGAGAGATGCAAATGCAAAGGTAGAAAGCAACTCCTCCCTGAAAAAAACAGCCCAAACAAAAAAAAAAACCAGAGGTGAGTTTTTCCCTTACCATAGCATGCATTCTTTTTATACTGAAATTGCAACATCAGTATAGCCGTAGCTGTTTATTGTAGCATGAGTGGCTTAGTCAAAACCAAGCATTACAGGTAACAGAACCCTGGTGAACACCCAGCCTGCCTTGTTATTTGTATTATAACAAGAGCTGACTTGTTATTTTCCAGTGAATAATAAAGGGCTTAGACAGGACACTTATTCTAATATTATCAGAGCAAGGTGCCAAAACAAGAGCTGTATCTAGTTTTGGGTGCTTTTCTGTAAAATGTCTGTTGTTGAAGGTGACTCAAAACACTGCACAACCAATCAACATTATATTTCTACTTAGTTTAAAAATAGATGTGATTTTAAAAACTGGAGGTGATTCTTTTTTCTGTTTTGCACTCAAAGGATAAATTCACGTTCTGAAACCTATTTTGTGGAGGATTCACAATGGTTTAAGGTCTTCGAAAACTAAGTTTTATAAAGTAACTGGCAACATGGAGGTTTGAAATACCATCACTTTGTGGACCTAGCTGCCTGTTCTTGTTTTCATGTGCTTAATTAGAATGTCTGCCTGACTTGGACCAGGTGGGAATTCTGCCTAACTGTTGTATATTCATAGCATTTTTTTAGACATTTTTCACCTGGGGAACTGAGCAGAGAAATATTTGTTTAGGTCTGTGTGAATATGTATTCCACATCATCATCATATGCAGCAATCATGAGGTCAGAAACCCAGGTTGTGGTAGGAAGGACAAGACATTTCTTCCTTTTCAGCATCTTCCTAAATCTGTTATTTATAGCACAAAACCATTTTGTTATATGTTTGCTATACCTTTTTATTCATCTTGATTTTAACCTTGGCCCTATAAAAAAAAAAAGAAGTGGAAGTCCCTGTCCCTAGGAGCCTACACATTCGGTGTAGATACTGAGAAAACCAGATACTTCTACAATATCTCATAAAAAACATTCTCTTCTTCATTAACTGCATCACTGTTACAGACTAATACAGCAATAGATCTTACGTGAAACATTTCCAGTGATACTGCATGTATTAAAAGACATCATCTGCATCCCATTGTGGCTTTAGTGACATAGCAGAGAAAATTAATTTGATGGTGGCATAGACACCAGAAAGTCACTAAGTAGCACGGTTCTACTAGCTTTGTTACGTACTTGTGATTGTTAGCTACACCCCTTTGCAGCTGGAATAAGCATTGAAAGTCAAAAAAGAGCTTGTAGCTGCTGAGAATCAGTAAGGCCTCAATGTTTACATATAAACATAATTCCTGAAAATGCATCAAAATCTTAAAACAGGGGTCTGTCTACTGATTCTATATATTTTTTTAATTTTTACCTTTTTCTTTCATTCTCTCTGAAGTGTTTGTAGGAGAGGAAATGCTCATTACCAGTGGTATTTCCTTCGTTAGCAATAGAATCAATTATGTCCGTTTAGGTAAATCCCTTTCCTTCCTATTTCACTCTACAGCAGTATGCAGTTCAGGCCTTATTGCATTTTGGCAGCTCCAGCACATCTCCCCCCCAGTACAGGAAGCCATGAAGTCATTCTTTTTGTCGTTTTGGGAAGAAGAGCCCAATATGTGCAAAGGATCGTATGGGTTTTTTAATTGCAGAAGTAGTACCAGACTGCAAAGTTTGCATCCCAGCTTTCTCTGCTTTTGACATTGTTCGTGTCTGAACCATTTATAAAAATAGTAACGCTCTTCAGAATAGGATTGCAATCTTTCTTGCCTGGCATATGGAATTTCATGTCCAGCTCCTCTGCTGTTACTTTAGAAAAACAAGTTCAGTTTCTTCATACCCTTCCTCTTGACAGGCCACCTGTAACCTCTCGTAGCTTTGCAGCGACATCTCGTGGCTTCATTGACCTGGAAACATACTGGAGATTCCTCTGCTAGGGTGGAGAAGGTCTCATGTGGATTAAATCAAACGTTTCATACAATGAAGAAGTAGGATGCCATTTGAAAACCAATTCATTAACTGTGTTTAATTAGATAAGTGACATTGTCAGCATGATCGTCAATTGTACAAAAAATAAGTTAGAAATTGTTTCAGATGCTAAAAAGAATTTGTCCCTGATTATTTTAATGAGCACTTTTACTATATAAAAATATTTTATTTTTCCCTCATGATGTATGAACAATCTACATTTAAAAAATCACAATAGTTAAATCTACTGTAAAAGTAAAACATTTTTTCTGGTGTAATTAATCCAAGATATTATGTGTTAAAATAACAAGTAAAAGCAGTTCAAAAAGAATGTGATTTTTTCACACTGACAACTGTGTTTTATCCAAAATCTGAAAAAGTAAACATTTACATTACCAAATTCAGCATAAAATTCTCTCTGCCTTACTAAGTTTTAAAACCATGAAAAATGTAGAAAAGTTAATTAAGAGAACAGAGGTTAACACTTTTTGAAATTAATTGAGACAAAGTGAATAGCAAACTAATTGCCACTCCAATATTAATATTGCTGTTGTACATCTTTTAAACAGTCATGGAGTTATATTGAAACTTTCCAGTTTCAGGTTATAATCTTGCTTTTTTTGAACACTATTGAGTACCTGGAGTAAAGAAGTGTTCTTGCAAGGAGGAGAGTGGAAGAGGGCACTGTAACATACTGACTTCTAAAGGCCAAGTGGAGTACCAGTGTGTGACCAAACTCCTAAAGAGGGAACAAAGATAATTCACACAGGAGTAATAAAATGCTGGGGCTTTATCCCTAGCTAAAAACTCTGGTTTGTTGTTCTTGTTTGCTGTGAGGTAATGAATCATCAGTAGCAGAAGTGAGAAGAAACCATATTTTTGGAAAGAAAGGGGAGCTTTCAGGCTAAAACTGATGGCCTCTTCCAAAATGAAGAACGCTGGGCGTGCTGCTGAGTGAAGGGCTTTCCATGGCTTGTCCAGGTGAGCTGAGGGGAAGGGTGCTGCAGCAGAGGTTGTTAGAATGCAGGCCTGCTGCCTGCAGGACATTACTGTCCCAGTGACTGGTCTTCATGGCAGAGTCTGCTGATGTTTTCTCCTAAACTCATCTCAGCTGTGCAATGTTACAAAGCAAATTCAAACCCTGGTGATAAGAATGCCTCAGAATAATTAGAATTGCTGTTACACACGGTATTTTCATGTCCAGGGTTTAATCTGTGTATCTCGTCTCTACCCCGTATACCCTTCACAGGCACTTAGAAAGGCTTGGTTCTAGAATAGCAGTGGAATTAACTCAAATTGCTGAGGCTAGGGTGTATTTCTTTATATATTTTGCAGGTAAATCCATACTCTCCCAATTAATTCCATGTAAATTTTCTGTATGAATTTTGTTCAGCAGAGGCAGAAGTCAGCTATATGCAGAAGCTGTAACTTTTCCTTGTAGTTTCTCAGCAGACTGTGGGAACACACTGTAAGACAGAGAGCACTTTGAGTCTCTGACAGATTTCAGTGATCACGCTGGACTTTAATGAACAATTAAATCTACCTGTTAACTGTACTGGTATTCTTTTCAATGAATTGCACTTGAAAGTAATTGCACTAACATGTAGTTGCATTTTTTTAAATGCTTTTCAGATACTATACTCCCTCCTGCTGTATTTGCAGCTTATTTCATTCAGCCCCAGTCACACAGAGGTTTCAGGCTGTAGCTATCTTCTCGAACACTGTAACTAGAGGTTCCCTTATTATTAAAAACATTTTATGTCCTGAACTCAGCTCAACTTTTCTGAAAAGTGATCATCTGGAAGTCAGCCTGAGATCCAGCTGTGTCACATGGATTTTCCCTGCTTTCTGAAACGATCTGTTCCACTGCTTTTGAAGTTTCTGGGTCCTGAGAGCAGGGACTATCCAGCGTATCACCATTGCTATTGCAGTGAAGAGGGGAGGCTATGTCGGAGGGCTGATCTGAGTTTTTGCCTGGAGCGGGTGGCAAGGGCACAGACAGAGGAGGATTCATCATGTAGAACACATTTCCCAGACGTCGAGACACCTTTAAAGAAAAAAATCACAATTCCAGCAATTGCTTCTTGAGATAGTGTTAAAGCCATTAAACAGCAAGGTTGACTGTCGTTTGGCAGTGCCAGGGACATCCAGGAGATCCCAACCATATCAATGGGTTATCAGTGGTGGAAAGTGAAAAAAAAATCTCTTCCATTTTCCCTTTCTTATATTTTTTCTAGGCCCAGGTTCTTATGGAAGGAGCTTGGCAATACTCAGGTTGGGAAACAACCCAGCGTGCTGAGACTGACAGCAGGTTCTTCTTGCTCTCGAGGTGCTGTAGCACCCGTGGGACAGAGGGGAGGCAAACTGCTAACTGCTAGCTAGGAGTGGGGAAGGTGGTTTTGAGAGAAGAGTGAGAGAGACCAAGGGGTTAAAGAAAAGGAAAAGAACCAGGCAACATTAGAAACACACAGACACTTCATAGTACTGGATGAAATTAAGAGCAGAAAACTTTAAACATAGAGGGACTGCATGTCCCTGAAACAGGTAAGATTTTATTTCCAGAAAGGTTGTAGAAGCCTCTACTTGGTCTATTTTAAAAAGCCAGGTTGGAGCAAAAGCAAGTATGTATCAGACCAGTTCTTACCAGCTGGGAAGGGAAAAGAGGAGTGAAAGGGAGTTAATTGGTCAAATACCTTTTGCATTTCCAACCTCAGCCTAGTCTCCAGTGCTGTTGTATCCTGACTGCTCTTTAACTGTGTCTCATACTGTCAGTCCTAACCTCCCCTTAAGTGTCTCCCTGTGTGCTGTTGTAACATGCAGAGAAACAAAAGCAAACTACTCTGGAGTAATTTCTTTTCTCCTAATATTATGGTAGTTATCAGTGAGAAAAAGTGTGGTTTAGTTTGGAAACATTTCATCCTGTTAGCTTCTGACTCTCTCACATCTCTGTGACTTGCCATTTTGGCATACATTTAATGATCATACCTGAGAGCGGATTTTTAATGCTGGTCCGAGTTTTAATCCCATTGTATCCAGGAGATGTTCCTCTGTTAGCAGTGGGAGGGTTTCTCCATCAATAGCATGGTCTTTAAATATCTTATGAAACGATAAAACACATCATGATGTGCTAAAACAGACTTCACTGGTTATTTTTTATGCTTAAAAACCCAAAGGTGATAAAAGGAGGAAATAATGGTTTCAGTGTTTTATCCTCATGTTTATCTCTTAACTGCAGCATGAGGTCTCTTGTTGAGGTGTGTGTGTATCAGCACATTTGCCTGTAGCTTATCTACTTGTTCTTGGCAAGTGGGAACTTCGTAATGTTTCAGTGTTCATGGGATTTTTTAGGAAGTGAGCAGCTTGCTATCAATGAAAGAACAGTGTTCATCTTATTAAGGCTTTACCAGGAATATATAGGATTTCAACCACTTTGCATGCGTTTCTAATGATATTGGATATTAGAAAAAATTCCTTCACTGAAAGGGTTTTCAAGTGCTGGAACAGACTGTCCAGGGGTGGCTGAGTCACCATCTCTGGAGGTATTTAAAAGACATGGAGATGTGTCACTTAGGGACATGGCTTAGTGGTGGACTTGGCAGTGTTAGGTTTACCATTGGACTCGAAGATCTTAAAAGTCTTTTCCAACCTAAATGATTCTATGATTCTATATTTCATTTTTAAAATGGAATGATGCCTATAAGAGCTCGGGGGCAGTGCATGGGCTATACCTATATTCAAGAATGCAAAATTGCTTTAAGCAGCATAAAAATTGTGCAGGATATGTGGAGTGAAAAAATTAAGATACTTTTCTAATATTACTGTTTTGCTGCTGATCCTCTTGATGTGTATCATGACCAATGACTCCAGATTGCAGCAGAAGTGTATGTAACCTCTCATAGCATGGACTGGCTTTCGCTTTAAGAAGCAAGTGGCTTCATATGTTGAAGCACAATGAACACTACTATTAAGTTTGTAACTTTGTGACAACAAATTAATCTCTAACATTTACATTTGTTTGATGACCTTTAAATCTGGATGGTCCTAAAGACTATGAAAAATGAAAAATGTGATGAGTGTTTATAATCACCTGGGCATAATCTGAACAGCCTGGGAGGCTAATGATGAAGTTGTATACATCATCAACTGTCCACTTGCGAGTGTCTTCAATGGAAGAAATGTCTTCTCCATTCAGGATCAGGCCATGTGCTCCTTTGAGGAGAAAACACAAGTGTTATATTTGTAGAACTGTGCTGGCAAATCAATAGGAAACTATTGTCAACATCACGACAGTGTGCAGCTTCTAAGGGAATTCCTTGTCCTGTTTGACACACACAGGGATTATGATCAGTATATACTGCATGCTGCTATATTTCTCCCTGACCACCAGAAGGAGAGGAGAGACTATAACATGTTGAACAGAACTGTGGAGAACCTCAAAGTGCTGCTAACTTGACAGCTTAGGGGTGACAAGTGTGTTGTCCCCAGGGACTGATATAAACACAGGATGACAACCTGCAGCGGTATAGTGCATGGCACAGAACTTTAAAACATTTAGGAGGCTGCTTTGTGACTTTTTGCTGTGCAATTGCATTGTCTTGCAAAGTAAAGCACTGCTACCTAAGATGCTGAAACCTCCATTATGCCAGCAAGCAGCACAGTTTGCTGGTAGGGAAAACCACTCTTCGGCTTTGCTAACTTGGATTTACCAAGTTATTACTATTTGCAGCATATGAATTCTACATTTAGTTACGGTGACGCTGTCATACCAAAAATTTGCTTAAAACAGAGGAAGAAATAAGAGAGTAAATTAATAAAATTAATAATATAAAGATGCCACTCTAACTGCAATACCTGAAGACTTCACAAACCTGAAGGTAGCAATGGGTTGCTGGGTACTGGTAATCCATATGGTAATGCTGAGAATGGGATTGCAGAAGGGTACATGTACTTGTCATCAAAAGCAGCACACGAGCTATTAGATTCCTTCTCATTTGTGTTGCTGCAGCTGCTGGCTTCAGCAGACATCTCATGAGTAGCACAGTTTTTTCTCAAGCCTTGTTCAAACTCTTTACAGTTTTTGGCAACTGCAGATGGCTCAGTCTGGGTTTTGCTTTGTTCGTGTTTGTTCAGTGTCTCCACCTCTGCTTCTTTCTTATCTTCTTTCTCATCATCCACTGCGGCTGAAGCAGGGTCCATAGTTTTGTCATCAGCTTGGTTCTTTGTGCCATTGGCACTACAGTCTGCAGTTTTGTGATTTCCAGCTCTTCTCCCTGGTCGACGTCCCCTCTCCCTTTGCAAGGTGCTGACTGGAGGGTATGGACTGGTTGCCATGAGCATAGTGTTGCCATGAATTTCATCGAGGGTGGTACGATGAACATACAAGTCGCTTGGAAGATGGCCTTCAGGTAGTCTGTGCCTGCCACGGAAAGCAATGGGACTAGCTGGCATCCCGTGGTAAAGGAAAGGTGCTTCCAGGCCCAGTAGTCCTTTCCGATGAGCTTTCTCCATTTCTTTTTGCTGAAAAATAGCACTCATCTCCATCTCCATCCTAAGAGACAGAGAGAGTACAAGCAGTTAGGGCCACTCAGTTCCTTCATCACCACTCTTTTTCAGTAGCAGATTAAAACTTAGATAATTGAATAGGTAAGAGTACTGCTTTTCTTCTCTCTCCCTTGTATCGCTATTGCTATGTGTGGAGCTTTCAGTCGGACTTCCACATTCTTTGGAAGAGGGCTTGTGAGAGCAGCCAAGTCTTTAATGTGTGCTAAGATAGCTTTCTTAACACTGCAATGAGGATAACAGCTCAGAGAGAGTCTGACTTTTAGAAGACTTCTCATGAATGTAAAATTGTCAGGAAAACAGTTTGGGCAAAAGGTATCTATTCAGATGATTGTTGCATGAAGGAATTAGTTGATTACAACATAACATTCAGGGCTTTTTCTCTGCCCTCTTTTCATCTTTGTAACAATCTCCAAATTATTAATTTTTCACTTTCAGAGATCCAGTGGAAGTGTTTTGTATATGTACCATGTCCTTGTACATCTTGCCCAATTGTCATCCCTCACACACAGCTCTTGAAGTGGAGATAAACAGCAAAGAGTGTTAACATTACTCTTCCAGTTAAGATAACCTTCTCCTCTGAGGACCAGCAGACAGGGGCTCACTGAGCTTTGGTGTGAGGTGGAGTCCCTTGGAGAACACAGATTTTTGCCCAGGTGCTCAGCAGCACAGCTGCAGCAAGTGCAGAAGATTGTTTGCCAACACCTGATTTCTATAAAGGGTAAAAGGAGCCAGTGCAGGTCTAAAGGTGAGGTGTGCTACAGAAAGTGGTATAAAGCTAGTGGAAATTGCCAGGGTGGCAACAGGCTGGGATAAAAAGGTTATCACATGGATTTAGGCTGGGCTCTTTTATGCTGAGGTTTTCCTGGGTTTGGTGGGCTGAGGGAAGAGCCTGAAGAAGCAGGACTAGCTCTGATACGTGCTGGCCCTGCTTACTGCTGGCTACCTTACTTGTTTTTCTCAGAGGTTTTGCTATGTGAGAGGAGCTATATGAAGTGCATTGCTGATACAAATCTTGTGCTTGGAGGAGTTCAGTAATCGAGCTTTGCTGACTGAAGAGCTCAAAATGCTGCTGTCATAATTCTCTTGAGATGCTTACTCAGCATTTATCTGTTCTTTGCTCTCAGCCTTACTGTGTGAGGGGTGCTGTTAGTACTGTGCCAAAGCACAGTGCTGGCGTGGTTGAGGTTAGAGTTTCTCCATGGACACGGTGTGGCTGTGAGGGAGGGCACTGGTGGTTACTTAACCAGCTACTGGTGCAAGTAACTGGATTCTCTATAGTCACACTGACATTCAGACTATTTGTTTAAACTAAAGCTGTCCACCCTGGTAGGGTGGAGACGTAGCTAACCATAATAAGGCCCCAGCTGTAGAGGCTAGAGGCTTATAATGTTGTGTGTGATAGCACACAGCTGTAAAGTTTGAATTTGTTTCTGACTTTTTGTAACTTCAGGGTGTCTGGATCCTGAGTTCAAGGGTTGGGGTGGAAGTTTGTAGCTTGTTTAACCAATCTGAAGGATTAATCCTTCTTTAACCAAGCTGAAGGATTTGTTTATTATATTATTTTAAGGCTGAAAGCAGAATAGGGGCAAGGAGCAAGTTTGGTAGCTTCAGACCTTCAGAGATAATTGAGGGCCCTCTGCTTCTCTGGGGGATTTGAAAAAGTATCTCAATCACTGTAAATACAAACCCACAAAAAGGTTGTGACTGAATCACTTCTGTGTGC
This sequence comes from Pterocles gutturalis, assembly GCF_000699245.1. Classification (NCBI taxonomy): domain Eukaryota; kingdom Metazoa; phylum Chordata; class Aves; order Pterocliformes; family Pteroclidae; genus Pterocles; species Pterocles gutturalis. The sequence continues at coordinate 13,726 of NW_010130240.1, forward strand.
CTTTGCTGCCCTAATCCTGGCATGCACCTCAGAGCAAAGCTTACTATTGATTACCTGGCAATGTTTTGCTTTTGAACCAATTCCTGTCTTCTGGCCACAGCTTCCACAGATTCTGGTTGCAGAAAGCTATATCCTTAAAGGGAGGGGAAAAAAAAAATCTTTAGATTTCACTTGTTTGCTCAAGCAAATACACAGATCCCAAAGAAATGCAAAGACACTTCAAAAATATTTTTAAGACTTGAACTATGTACTTCACCAGGAAGCTGATATGACTTCAAGTTAAATCCTATTTGTGTTCATTGCTTTAGTGAGAATGCATGGTAGAAACATGAAGTCCAGCATCAGCAGGATCAGATCTGTGGTTAGGTGTACCTGCCATTATCCATAAAGGAAAGAGGCAGCAAGGTGGTTATATTTGGTGACCTATGTCTCTGAAGTACATATAGTTGTTCAGAAAATAATAACCAAGAGTTAAGTAAAGCAAACCTGCTTCTTCAAGACTGTTTTCAGCCTAGGTGCCGTATATTTTTAAATGACATTTCTTCATGAGGAAATCTCTTATTTGAGATCTACATTGGGGGGGGGGGGGGGGGGCAGCTGAAACACAAAATGTTTCTTT
>NW_010130240.1:14375-16365 GCF_000699245.1 Pterocles gutturalis
AAAGCTGAAGCCAGAAATTCGTGTTTATAGATCTATGTGGCATCAAGAATATATTCACTCATCTTAAAGGAGGAACCTTAAGATATGACCTCTTTGCATAAAGTGATATGTAAATTTATGTGCAGCATGACATGCGTGCCACAGTTGTGTTGCCAGACTGTGGTATCCAGCCTTCCTCTTAGACCTGTGCCCTGCGATTTTCAGCCTTTATTAAAAGGACTTGTTGCCCCACATAAGTAAATTGGCTTGTGATACTATGATTAAAGAATATGATCAGTAAAGCAGCCTTTTAAAACAGCCAATGCTCATACATGAGCAAGAGCTAAATGTTGCAAAAAGTGTTGTTAATTGGACTCGTTTGTTTAGCTACAGCCGTCTGTTTAGGTGTGAAAATGCTAGGAAAATACAAAAGGAAAAGGAGAGAACAAAAACATGCAAATTATTTTGAAAACAGTTTATTTAAGAAAAACTAAAATGAATGTGTTTAGACTCTCTTGTTGGCAAACCACCTCCTTTTAGTGAAACAGTTTTTCCAAATAAAATAATCTGTTTATTGACACTACTGATAAACCTATGAAAACTAGTAGGTGCAGTTTGCTTTCTCATTTGCATACTATCACTTTTCAGGATGCAGACAATGCTTCATTACCTGGGCCTGGGTAAACACGATTGGATAATATGTTTGGCATGCTTGGGTGCTGTGGGACTGTGGGTCCAAGGTGGGACGCTATTTGGATTTGTCTTGGGTCAGCTGGTGCCATCATTTCAGTTGAAGGTAACAGATCTCTGAGAGGAAAAAAATACATTCAGATATGCAAAGAACATTGTTTAATTAAGAATAACCTAAGATCCTCATATACTAAGGTATAGCACATGCACAGTTATTCTTTAACTGCAGTATTATAAGAGAAAAATGGTGTAAAATACCTGTCTACCAGTCGAGGCTCAAACTGGGAGGGAATTGCCTGCATTCTCTGCTGGCCTGCACCCATTAACTGAGGGTTTACTGCCATCAACTGATTTCTCATTAGCATCTCTTGCCGCTGCCGCAGTTCTGACACAAAGCATACACAGTTATGTTGTCAATTAGTCAATTAAAAAGTGATTCTGTCTGCAGTATATCATTACCAGAAATTTTTTTTTTCCCCTCAAGTGACAGCATTTTAGTATGAGTTAGTAAATCACACATTTTTTTTAATAGCAGCAACTAAAAAAGGAATGCATTTCCACTGCCACCTTGGCCACGTTGTTTAAATAATGTAGTTTTATACAATCAAACTGCAGTAAAAATAAACAGGATGTGCACAGACAAGGGTACAAAAGGACACTTTACAATCAACAATAATTCATAGATCACTATTAAACAGAGGAGAATAGCCATGAATGTTACATTCTCTGCTTGAGAGAGTTTTAATTTCTAATACAGTTTTATTTTTAGAAAAATTGTCTGGAACCTGCCTTGTCATGAGACAGCAGCTCTAGACAGAAGAGCCTGCAGGGTGAGCCAGGACCTCATAATGTCCAGCTATAGCTTTTGTTGCTGAGTTCCTATGTGACCTTGACTTTCTGGATGCTTAGTATGTCTTGATCAAATTCTGAATGCCAGGAATCCCTCAGGTTAACTTTTAATTACCTGAAGAGAAGGACTTGGGGGTATCGGTGGATGAGAAGCTCAACATGAGCCGGCAGTGTGCACTTGCAGCCCAGAAAGCGAACCGTGTCCTGGGCTGCATCAAAAGAAGCATTAGCAGCAGGTCGAAGGAGGTGATTCTCCCCCTCTACTCTGCTCTTGTGAGACCCCACCTCGAGTACTGTGTTCAGATGTGGGGCCTCCAACATAAAAAAGACCTGGACCTGTTGGAGAGAGTCCAGAGGAGAGCCACAAAATTAATCAGAGGGCTGGAGCACCTCCCCTATGAGGACAGGCTGAAAGAGTTGGGGTTGTTTAGCCTGGAGAAAAGAAGGCTCCAAGGAGACTTAGTGGCAGCCT
>NW_010130240.1:16388-50215 GCF_000699245.1 Pterocles gutturalis
GGGCGGGTAATGACAGGACAAGGGGTAATGGGTATAAGCTGAAAGGGGGTAGATTTAGACTAGACGTTAGGAAGAAAGTTTTCACTGTGAGTGTGGTGAGACACTGGAACAGGTTGCCCAGGGAAGTTGTGGATGCCCCATCCCTGGAGGTGTTCAAGGCCAGGCTGGATGAGGCTTTGAGCAACCTGGGCTAGTGGGAGGTGTCCCTGCCCATGGCAGGGGGGTTGGAACATGATGATTTTTAAGGTCCTTTCCAACCCAGACCATTCCATGATTCTATGATTCTACCTTAAGAGAAAGTTTTCTCCAGTTACTCCTAAGGCAAATTTGAAATACCTTTTAAAGACATTAAGCCTGTTGCTGGTTGTTTCTTGTACATTGTACAGATACTAGCAATCCTACAAACAAATGTGCAGTTAGGTTTCTTCTTGCTTACCTCCCGCTGCCATGCCACTTGCTAATCGGTATAAGTGTTTTTCCTCTAGAGCTGCTTGTTCCCCCAGGATAGACATTTTTCTCATGTGATCTCGTGGAGTCATGCTGCAAGGAGAGAGCAACAACTTTTCTATTGTGAAGAACAGCAGGCCCAAATAAAAGAATAAGACATTCAACAATGTAGCAAACAGAGCAGAAATACAAGTTATTTCTTGGGTAAGCAGGTAGTCCTTCTCCTTGTTGCAGCTGTACCCTTCAGTGCTTGTGAATTGTATTGGTTACCACATAGAAACTTTCAGTTTTCAGGACAATGCAAATGTTGCTCTTGTTTAAACTGGATTGTTCGGTGTCCTGGGGTCTTACTATGCAAGGAACATCAGGATGTTGGGAAATATCAGCTGTTCAGAAGGACATAAGCCAAAGTCTTTTGCCTGTGACCCTGGGAACAGTGACATGTGCTCGTACTACCTTCCATTTCAGCTGAGTGCTGACAGCAGCTGAATTCATGTTAATAATCATTCCAAAAAGATGTGATCTCTGAAGCAGAAATGGCCAAAATAATCCAGGGCTTTGGATGGCTTGACTTTTTATGGCTTACTTGCCAACTTGCCTTTAGCATGTTGTGATAATGCTATTCCTTTAAAATGCCAGCCTTCTCTGAGAACTCTTAACTACCTTATGCTCAGGTCCTTCTCATGCATTTTCATATTTATGCCAAACTTGCTTACTTTACAGGCCAAAGCATATTTTAATTTTTATGCTATGTTGCCCCTGCTTCTAGCCTTACAAAGTCAATGCCTGTGATTAAAGGTGCTGGCACGATAAAATCCAACAGTGGGACCAATTGTGCCTATGAGACCCCTGCAAACACAGTGGTGTTGTACAGGTGCCAGTGAGATCAAACACAGCTTGAGATGTTGCCACTGTTATGAGCACAAGACAGATCCAATTGCCAAGTGGTTTGTTTACCTTTAAACCAGCTACCTAGGATACAGAAATTCTGTAGAAATAGTGAGCAGGAACAACCAAAATTCCCTTTTGCACACCCAGTCTTTCTCTAAAACAGAACCAAACTTTAAAAACCATTTGTTATCCAAAATCTGATGGAAGCCAAATCCTATATTTTGTTACCCAAGCCATTTATAAATTAGAGTAATCATTATAACTCCTTTTATTGCCTTTGACCTATTGATGAGTTGCAAAAAATTTGAAGGGAAAGCTATCAATCTAATTCACATGCTTCAGGAGCTACCATTTCCTTGGTATGGCAAAGATACTCGGTTGTGGCTTCAAAATGAGTTTTCCAGAAGGTAGACAAGTTAGTCATTTCAGCCATTCAGACTGACAGTAGAGGATATACTTGGACCACACCGCTGTTCCCTCAAAATAAAAACTTCTTGACATTTGTAAATGCTGTAAATGCTAGATTGTGCATTGGCCAAGATTCAGGTCTTCCTGGAAGCAGCCAAGACTGTAAAATCCAAGAAGAACAGCACCATGTCCTTTGCTCTTGACATATGTATATGAACATGTGCTGCTGGACGTGTTTCCATTTGCCTTTTTTTTTTTTTTAGGATACTTTAGACTTAAAGCGGTTTAGGATGCTGGGTGCTTCATGAAGAGCGTTTGAGCTGCCAAAGTGCTTCTGAGCTGCTAAAGCATTTTAAAGCTCAGTACTAAAGCGATTTAGTGCTGAACTAAACTTTACAGCAGCTCAAAAAATAGGGGGCAACTGGGATGATGGTATTTGCCATACCATATTGGTCCAGTGAGCCATTTAGGTCGCTTCCTTTCATGGATGAGTGGCTGTGTATGAAATACTCTGGAAAACAAAACTGCAATTTTAAACTTCGTGCTAATCTCCTTACAGCCTGGCCTTTGGCCTTTTCCTGGTGCACCTGACTAGAGAATATGAAGTTGCAAAGCAACTAGCAGAAGTCCAGATAGACATAATGGAAAAGCCATAAGGTTTTAACATTTTTATTCTAGTAAATAAAAAAAAAAATCAAAAGCTAATATTAACATTAACAAAGTTTTGTCTGTCAGATGACTGCAAACTGTACTTTTGCTTTTTAGGAACTGCTAGAATGCCTCAATCCCCTGTTTTAATCATAGTTGTGGGTGAAAATTGTTCTGAGGAAGCTGTCCCTATGTGGGAAAACAGACATACAAGTAAAAGACACTTTTCTTTGTCAGGCCTACCTAGTACTTCTACACTTCTGCTGTTGTAGTAATGCCTCTCACTCCACTCCTCCTTAAAATCACACCTGTGACTAAAATTTGATGCAACTTTAAAGCGTAGAATCATGAAAAACCTCATGGGAAAAGACTCATCTATTCTGGCCCAAATCCACCACCTCTATGTGGGATCCCATATACCCTGTCTGTTCAGACAGACACCTATCAACAACCAAGCAGCAGTAACTGTGATTAGAAACCAGTAGCCCCAGTGTCCCTGTGGTGTTCTCTGTATCGTCTGTGTAGTTCCCCAGATGAGTCTGGGTTTTGTTGGATGTGACTGTCCGTTGACAGGCAGCCTCTCACATAGCCTCCTTTCTGAAGCAGAAACTATTGAAGACCATTCTTAAAATATTTATTTTAAAAAGTGAGGTTTTCATTTAAATGCTGGCATTTTCACTGGATATGGGATACCATATACAGCAGCATCCATAGTGGACTTGATCCGTATTTATTGATAGATTATTATCCCCTAGATGACCAAGATTCACAGAGCATCACTTCAGGCAACATTCATCACCTCAGGCAACATTTGTCACATAAGCAACTTATCCTTGCAAAGGTAGACTAGGTGGTCTGTTGGTTTGATATGGAAAAGATGTAGTATTGTAGAAGGTCCTGGAATAATATGACTTGAAAGTTCATTGATATCTTCTTCCACTGAAGCTGTACCTTACTGCTTCCACTGACCCAGTTTTTGAATCATCATGAGCCAAAAGGAGGGCTTTATTCCTTAGAGAGGTTTTCACTGGAGTTGCTCCATGAAATAATTCTGTTTTTTTCATGAGTGTACCAGTCAGTCCTATCTAACTTACCCTGGGTTTATTCTCAGATACATGAAAATAACTCTGGCATTTGTGGTAAAAATCTTCATATGTCATTTCCACTGAAATTCTAATCTATTTTCCATAGCTGAATGTTAGAATATCAATAAAGTGTAAACTTAACTTAAAGGACACATTTTAAATGTATATATTATCTGCATTAAATTACTTGTTTATTTCCCTGAATTTCCTGTTCGGGGAAGTATTGAATTGATCAGGTAGGTTACATAGTTAGCTTAATAACCCAATATAAAGACTTGTATGTAACCCTGTGTCAGCAGGAGACACTGAACTTGACTAATCTATGCTATTCCATTTGGAAAAACACCTTTTTTGGTCACTTAGCTGGGGTTCTGACTTGCAGGTCAAATTTTGGGTACGTAAGATTCATACTATTTCCATAAGAAATAGGTAGCATGTTAGAAACCAACATCAGCAAAAAAAGATCTCTGAGGGAACAGGGAAAGTATACTTCTGATACATATATCAGCTGGGATTTAAGAGTAGCTCAAAATCTTGCATCAGGGTTCATATAAATTCATACACACCAGCTGTCGAGTGTTACATTCATATATGGCTCTTCTCTGATCCTATTGCCCAAATCCTGGCTGTACAGCACATTACAGGGATGAAGACAAGTTAATCTCTACCTTTAGAGTCTTACCCTTAGCAAACCCTTCTTGGCAGCAGGCAGAACCACTCACCCAGTACTAATTCTGTCTCAATTTATTAGATGAGAAGTGGCAAGACATGAACTTCATGAACCAGAAGCATTTGCAAATCTCATCATGCTATATGCAGTTTCAAAATCTCTATCGCTGTCTGTATATCTGTATTATTAATTGCATTGGCAAAATACAGTATGGTCTTATGTATAATATAGACTTGTTGGAAGGCTTATTTTTTTAGTTAAATGCATTAAGATTGCACTAACTAATACTGCTGTTATTTACATCAAACACATGGAAGTAGCATTTTTAAAAACAATGTTTAAGATACATTTGCAGTGGCTCCAAGACTGTTTGGAAGAAGCTGAGTATTGTTTAAAATGCCCAGGCAAATCTGTGTCAGAGAAATCAGTTACACATATAATATAAACATGTATATATGCTCATGAGTGAAATATATGAATAAACTCATACATAGTCTCATTTTCATTTCCCTTGGCTCCCTTTTTAGAAAAAGCTCTTCTGATTACTTGAGAAATCAGAGGCTGTTTTTAAAAATAGATGAATATTCCAATATTATTAATCCTCTGATATTTTAACTGTAGTATCAAGGGTTCTTGCCCTCAACCTATGCTAAGAGTCATAACGCTAGAGATTATACGTATTCGAGAACCCACAGTCAGCAAAATAAATTACTTTTGGAAACCAAGAAAGTAATTACACCAACATTATGCCATATAGGAGCATGAAATATGTCTTCTTATTTGGAGTAAGATACCATTGGAGAGGCTGTAGGGCTAAGTTCTAATCCTGGATACGTGGGCACAGACTGCTCAGAGCCTGAGATTAGAGTGTAATCCTAAAACTGGATTGAGAATGATACGTTCCCTAAAGAAAGGAAAATAACTATATTTATACTGTGTGTGTGGCAGCTAGTCGCAATTGCATTGCATGCTTTTACACTGAAATTAAGAGATGGATGTTTCACACTTTTTGAGCTAGCTAATTGCTAAGATTGTAAAAAGCAAGTCAGTCATATTTTCTAAACATGCTGGTCTCAGGAAGAAATCGAGTCTTAGATTGGCTAACGCAATCCTTTAGCGACTGAGTTAGGTTCATAATAGGAGTTCATTCATCTTTTTCCTGCTGGAATGGCTGGGGGCAAGGGGAAACTGTTCCTGTGTGCTCCCAAGGCAACCATCAGTTTAACGCATTGACTAAAACCAAAGGTGGAGATGCATTGTGCTGAGCACAAACACACAGCAAGAGCCCTCAAAGCCTACTAGGTGAGACAGACAGATGGTGGAGGAAAAGGAAGCATTAATGGCATTGGAGGGATGTAGATACAGGACAATAAGCAGCTGGGGTGGGAATTGTGCTTAGCACTTCTCCCTCTCAGCATGATGTTGTAAGCATGGGACTGGTTTCTGCAGAACCATAGTGCTGATGTTCATTTGTATTTGTGGCAGCACCCAAAGGCTCAATCTGGGATCGCACCGAGTGCCTTAACTATGCCATTGAAAAAAACGAGGTAAAGAAACTAATCAAGAACTAATAAAATAGTGGTTGTAGCAGAGCAAATGTGTATGTGCACACATATAGGCGTGTAACGTTGTACACCCACCCTGTATCCTGACAAACTAGTACACAGAGAAGCTGTTTACAAGGGATGAGCCTCTCCATTACATTGGTTATATTCGCAGAGAGAAAAGCATGATGTAATTTGTTTTCCTTGTGGATTTATTTCATAATTAGGGGTGACATTTGAAACATTATCCTCTTGTCTTTGATTCTTTGAGAAGCCTAAAGATTGCAAAATGTGGTGTAAGTGGGATCAGATAAAGAGAAACTGAACTCTGTATATTTTACTTTTTAAGCATTTTTACTTTTAAAGCATAAAAAAGTAAAGTTTTTATTTTTTGGTTTTAAATACTGGAAATGGAAGTTTTAGGATGGAAAGCTTTCTGATGATTGCAGAGCAAGGCTGGTATTTCCAAATGAAATGCAGACAAATTTTATTGGGATTTCTGTTTCACCTTGACATGAAATACTAGTGCAAATGACAACACTCCCAATGCCAAAAGAAAACAGGTAGTGGAAAGAGGAACGGGTTTTAGGAAGGCTATTCAAAACTATTTTTATTTAACAACTCTTTAACTTCACTGGCTAACTAAGAGCTTGAATCTAGAAAACCTGTACTGAATCCTCAGTACCTTCCCTCTTCAGTTAGGTTATTAAATATTGCAGCTGTATCCCTCGGACTTCCCAAAATCCTCTGATAAAATGGAAAACTGTATTTGATATGTCTTATACCACTAAGGTAAAACAAAATGGTGCATTTTTTGATCATTAATTGTTTCAGGTTATCTTTCTTTATTAGAAAGCAAAAGGCAGCACACACTCATCTTAAAAAATATTTGCAGGTATGTTAAAATATAGTTAAGTCACAGATATCAGATACTAAAACCACTGTTATTTTCCAAACTCATATGTGAAGTCACAAGTTTTAATACAAATCTTTTCTCCTTGTGAGTTTAACATGTGAAGTTGCACACTTGATCCTGTAAACAGACTCAGAAATCAGCATCTTGAACAGACCAAACATTTTCAGCTCCAGTTTGCAAGATCAGACCAGGATAAAATCACTCAAGTCCAGATTGCCTCTCTCTCTCACTCGTTCCGTATATATGGGGCACTGGCACATACAGAAATTTACATATTCTGTAACTGAATAACTTGAAATTTTAGCTTCAAAGGCAATATAATAGTGCCCAAGCCTTTCTCAGTCTGCAGTTAATTTTGCCCACATAGTCAGCTAATAACAAGGTGTAAGGAACTCTCATCACATGATGATAGTATTTTTACAAAATATATCACGCTGCATACATTGGTGTTCCACAAAGCTGCTAGCACTGGGGTTTGTTACAATGGCTATGCACACAAGCAAAATTTAAATTAGGTGGATCTAATGTAGGTACATCAGACTAAAACAGCCAGGTATATCTGTGTGATGATAGCCTTGGTTAACTCTCATTGCATGCTTATTTAGAAAATCCACTGTTTCAGGAAGTGTCTGTAAAATATTGAGGTTTTTCTATTGTACTTTAAAAATATAAAATAGCACAAAGATTAATCTATATCTATTAATAACAAGTTAGCTTTTAAGTATATTTTGTTATGGTTAGACACGACAGTGAAACATTTGTGCATGTACATTAAGCAACTCAATCTGTATCCAAAGTTTTCTAGAATACTACAGAATATGCAATGACAAGCCTTCCCAAGGTAAAATCCTCCATTTGTGAAGCAGATCTTTAAATATTTCCAAAATTATCAAATTTAGGTCATAAAAGTACAGCGTTTCCACCTGAATATGCAGGATTATTTACCCATAAGAATACATATAGCATATTACTGAGAAATCAGAACATAGTTAATCACATGCTTTAGTTTTTCTGTATCACCCCTGCCAACTCCTAACTTTACTCTCTGCAGTCCAGCACTACTCTTAAAGAAAAACACCATGAAGAAGTCTGCTTTGATCTGCGCTGTTTCTCTCATGAGATAAGTCTTTCCTATCAAAATCTGAAAAATCATAAACCTCTTGGTATTGCTTAGCAGATCTTGCATCACCATTTACATTAACAACTAGCACTTTTTATTTCATGTATACTTACATCTATTGTGAAGACCTTAGTTTTGGGTAAAATGAGGATACTGTGAACATCCAAGAGTATGTGCCTTCACTATAAGTCTTCCTTTCAAGCTGCCTCACTAATGTGATTGGCAGCTTTTAAAACACGTCAAGATTAACATGTCAAAACCTGCCTTAACTAACGCTGACTTTACTTTAAATACAAATTGAACTTATCTTGATTAGCCCTCATCCCTGCTTCTAAGCCCTACCCACTCTGACATCACAAGCCCTGCTCCAATACCAGCCCCTAACCAGGCTGTAAAAACATAATTACAAGAAGAGCACTACACTGATCTGATAAACCTATTTCACATTTAACCTGCTAAGCTGTTGTTAGCTTTTAAGATGCTTGATGCATTCACTTAAAATCTTCCTGTTCCGAGAAGAAATATGAGAGAAGGTTAACAGTTGCCCAGCTCTCATGCATTGTGTTACATATTTATACTGATTTTTAGAAAGGGTGTACTTCTGACCATTGGCAAGCAGCTGCCCCAGAACTGTGTTATCCCAGAACTGTGTATCCGATTGGATTGGGGGGAACTAGAAGGTGGAAATCCTGTTAAGCATATTGTGAGGCTAACACAGGGATCAGATGGTTATACTGCTCAAGCTGGCAATTTACTCTTTAATTCTCACTGTCAGTGAGTTAACTCTCAGAACAAATGCCTGGTAAATAGCAGATTTTAGTTAGTTTCTTCTAATATCCATGTCAGCGGATGGGATGTCCGGGTTGATGTTTGTTAATCCCTTGTTCACCTGCCTGCAGTTCATCAAGCACACACTGCGACAACAAAAAATTGCCCCTTGTCCTCTCTCAAATGCCAATACAATGCCTAAACCTGGAGAAAAGCACTCATGCCTATTTAAAATCACTCCTAGGGAAATGTTATTGTTAGCAAAGGTGTGTAATTCTGCTACAGTTTAGTATGTCCTTACAGAAAACAAACTACGTTTTTATAACTTAACACAAAATACATATGTAGTATCTAGTGTGGGATTGTTTTTTAATTATTTTTAAAGTGACTGTGACTCTAAATACTTTTTGTTGTAAATGCTATCATGGCTACTTTGTTGTTGTCTGGACCTTCTTTACGAAGAAGAAAATCACACCCAGAATAATTGTTTAAAAAAAAATTCCAATACTAGGTTTTAAAAATAATTTTTGGACTTCCTTTAAAAAAATTAGAGACCAGCTAAAATAACCTGAGAATAATTTTCATGCAGTTGTCCAAATCTTTGCATATGCAGGCACACAAGGAATCGATGGAACATTCTAGGCTTAGAGATCATTTTCAGCTTATGTTCAGTCCACTTGGTCTGTAACTGCTTACAGAAGCCTGTGAGTTGAAATGTAATGAGTAGATGTAGTCTTGAAAAAAGTTCCTCTCCTGGGGTTTTTCAAGATTGTCTGGGTGAGGCCGAAGCAAATGCTTTGTAAGATATGGGGTTGCCTGAATAAATTAAAAGCAAAGTCTTGCATCAACATCCATTTTTCATCAGATATTTTGTTCCATGTGAATCACGTTTCAGGAAAACCACAAAAAGTTTAATACTAGGAAAAATTACTTCCTGAGGTAGAAACAAAACCAGCAATATAATAAGGATATGTATTTATTTTTTCCTGGTTTACCTAGTGAGGGAAGTTTGGAGACAGAGCACAATACTTCGCAAGACCCCTGGCATCTAGCCTTTGGTTTCTGGCACAGAAGCAGGATTGCTGTTTACTGTGGTGACGTGTGACAGCCACAATTCATAAAGATGCTTTAATGGTCCTTCTCCAGAGAAGATCCATTTGTTCTTGACCAGATTTCACAGCCATCAGGCAAGGGTGTATTTCTGAATCATGCAGTGGTCGGCATGCCTCTCAGCAGTCCTGTTTCTGCTGGTCATCTTCACCGAAAGGAAAAATGGCAAAACAGCAATGGAGGGAGAGAGAGGGACATAGGAGATGAGTTATGAATAGAACAAAGTAATGTATCAAATTGATCTGGGCCTTGGTCTGTCATAGTACCACTGTTAGCTAAAATGGTTTAGGACAGTGTAGTCCCCCTTTGCAGAGAGGAATCTGAGAGTGGGGAGACACCAACACTCAGATTCCTCCGTGCAAAGGGGATAACTGTAGCCTGACAGCTCCCACAGAGTATCGGGTGTTTGTAGCCTGAGCTGCTGACACCGGATATATACTAATGCAAAAGATGGAGCTGGAGTCAGCACCACCTTCTGTACATTCTTATCCAGACTTATTGCCTGAGGTTAGCTCTACAGCAAGCAGTGAAGAAGTCTCAAAACTGGGATTTGACTCATCTGGTATAGGATACCCCAAGAGAGCATCACTTCATCATAGACCAAAAGGAGTTGGAAGAACACTACCAAAACCCAACACTTTTTGGCAGTTTATGTACTATTCTAAAGCTGAATTAAAAACGAGGAGACTCTTTCTCAATTCATTTCAAAGAAATGCCAACCACTTCACATCTTTCACAATTCCTGATGTACCAGAATGGGTTATCAGTGTGGAATCAGTAAGTAACTTGTCTTTTTACTTTGGATTAATAATTAACAAAGCAAATGACAATACATACACTTACTATATTTGATTAAACCATTTTATGGCAAACATGTTTTCAAATTTGCTTGTTAGGTGATTTTTTTTGTGAGCCTGTGTATGGATTTAGGGTATTTTTGGATGTGGAAAGACAAATTACAACTGCATTGGTATCACATTCAAAAAGAAAACTGTTGAGTAAATACTCATTTTTGAACTAACTTTTGAAATAACAGCTAGAAATACAGGGACTCAAATGCTGTCATTTAGGATGACCCTAAAAATGCTTTACATCCAGCTCATATATCATTATAAACTTGCTCTCTCTGGCAACACATATACAGGTTGAAGTTCCACAGAATGCAATGAGGAGTTTTGCTGAACTGTCCAGACCCATTATACCAGATGGTACCGTATGGAAGTAACACTGATCCTTTGACTCTGTTGATTTCTAATTAGGTTTCTAGTAATTAATATAGTTTGCAGGCCTTGCATGAACTCTGCAGATTACCCATTCATGTAAATGATTAACTGAAAGGGGATTATTCCTGGCATAAGTTCAACCAAAAAGAATTTTCCAGCCCTGAAAATCTTCTCCAACAGACTAGCATATTGTAATAGGGAATGAAACATTAAATTTGTGTTTGTGTAGTTCCATTTCAAAAAGAGTAACTCAATATCAGAGTGTTAAAAATATCTGCATCATGGATATAAAGATATATTTGTTGTGATAGATCTTCTAATCATGCTTTTTATGGAAATCAAAATGCATATTCAATATGAAATAGGAGTTGGAAAAATCTACTTATCATTGCTGTTATTTTATGGTAGGTGAGGTAAATTCTGGCTTTGAGAAAAATAATGTATTTTAGAATTCTACTGTTTGTTTTTAGCAGCTTCTGCTGGTATATGCAAGGTTGAAATTCTTATAACTGTTATAAATCGGTGGCAACAGAGGCCGTCAGACACCTCTGCTTACGACCAGTTCCTCCAGCACATGCACTTGCAAGATTGTCCTGCCAGGTGTGCAGCCCCTTCAGGTCAGGCAGAGCCCACCTTTTCATGCTACCACCAGAGTTTCAAAACTGTACTTTTTGTTATGTTTTAAAGTGTAAAAGTACAGTAAAATGTCAAAATCTTCCTCAGCCTTTCCGCCCATGAAAAGTCTTGATGAGTTGAGGGGGCTGTTTAAGGTTACTCAGAGCTGTATGCATTTCTGAACCCAAGGTTTTAGCTGGTTTTGTATGTTTGTAGAAACATAGAATGGTTTGGGTTGGAAGGGACCTTAAGGATCATCTAGTCCCCCCCCCCCTGCCATGGGCCGGGACACCTCCCACTAGCCCAGGTTGCTCAAAGCCTCATCCAGTCTGGCCTTGAACCCCTCCAGGGATGGGGCATCCACAGCTTCTCAGTGCCTCTACAACCTTGGTCTGTGGTTATATGTAAATATGCAATAAGGGGTTGGATTTAGTTTTCATAACCCAGTGAAATATATTCTAAACAGCTGCTTTAGGAACTACGGTAGGCTAATGGTCTATTAAAGTCAGAAGGTTTAATATATGCTTTGTGGGAAATGATGAAGATATTCAGATACTTTGGACCAAGTGGAATCCTCAGGCACACACACTGATCTTGGTGCAGGGAAGTCTGGAATGAGTTTGCTCCAGGTAATTGTCAGTGTTGCACAATGTTTCTGAGAGAATATATGGAAAAAGTGTTAATCCAGATGGCAGCACACTGCTGAGATCTACCTGGAAGCCCAAGTGGTGCTTCCTAACCTAGGCTCTGCAGAGCACTTCCCATGAGTGAGTGCAGCTGCATCTATTCATTCATCCTCAGGTAACAATCCTTCCAGCCCATGGTGTGTGCAGTCCCTCAGAAGATTTTTGGCCTCAGAAGATTGGCCTTAAAGCCAATCCCTGCTGCTCTGTGAATTGCCTGGGTGTAAAGAGAGTCAACATCACATTAGTGAATGACACAGATATTGTGGCACTAGCAACATCCCATCAGTGCCAGCTGAAGGCTTCTCAGCTATGTAGGCAAGACTGAATTTTGCTGCCTTGGTTATAAGGTGTCAGAACTGGGTCAAAGTCAGAGGATAAAGGGAAGGGACAGAGCAGGAGAGAGCAGGTGGAGAGAGCTGTGGAGGGCATGGTTTTATATATGTGGCTGGGAAAGATGAGGGCAGTGAACCTGGCACAGGAGCAGGCCACTCTTCCCCCGCCCTCATTTGGCAGCAGCTCCTGGCACTTCTGTTCTGAGTCAGCACAGCCCAAGAGCAAGTCACTTGGCATTGGCAAAGTCAGCAATGGGGCAGTAAGCATTTTTCCACCCCCAGCAATTTCTTGGCCCATGCAACTGCCCCCTTCACCTAGGCAGCGTGCAACAAATTGAGCCAAGCAAGAGAAGCCCATGGAGGCTGCTGCAGGCAGTGAGAGTCATGCATAAAGGGGAAACGGAGGAGCAGAGATGTGTGCTAAGGAAAGGGAGAAAGAATAACATGGCAGTGATTCCGTCTCCTTCTCCCACAGCGAGAACAGTGGCTTCACTGGGTGTGAGCAAAGCTGGGGAAGGGAACTGCATTAAACAACCAAGAGTCACCGTGTTACTTCATGATATAGGACTCAGAATATTAAAAATCCCTAGCAGATGAACATCCAAAATCATTAAATTCCATATAAATATGGGGCCAAGTGCCTCCCTGGTACAACTACACTGATTGTGTGACAGTAAAGGTGGGTTTAGTCCAGTGTGTTTAGATTCTGTATTATTCTCACCAGATGCTTGGGGTTTTGTTTTTCTTTATTGGATAATAAGGGCCATCCAAAACAGAATTGCTGCTTTGCTTGGGTTTCATTGAAAGAGACACTGCTAAAGGGAGAGGAAATCCCCAAAATGATACTCAGTGATTAAGTACATAGAATATAGGATTTCAGTGTTTGCAAATCCTTTTTTTCAAATGAACTTGTGGCACTAATCCTCTAATGGTATTATTTCTCTGGAATATATGCCGGATTAAGGAGTCACAATGAGGCAAAGTACAAAAATCCACGTTAATCTCTCACCAGTGGATGCTGTGTGGGATGCAACTTTAACTATTTTGTTCCAAAACGGGTTCTGTTCCTAACCTTGCCCCAGGTCTACACAGAGGGAAGAGCAGATATAAACAAGTGTGACACTGAGCACTCAGCAGATGGTCACAAACCATTTAACTGGATAGAAAGGGGAAGGCATTTATTATTTTTAAACTCCAAAAGCTGAGCCTGCCCTGTGCTGTCCATGAC
The DNA here is from genome assembly GCF_000699245.1 of Pterocles gutturalis. NCBI lineage: Eukaryota > Metazoa > Chordata > Aves > Pterocliformes > Pteroclidae > Pterocles > Pterocles gutturalis. The sequence continues at coordinate 30,080 of NW_010130240.1, forward strand.
ATACTGCAAGAAGAAGACACACAGGTCTGGAAGGCAGGAGCAGGACACATGTTCGGAAGTATGCCATGGAGGAGACAGAAACTGATGGAGCAAGGCCCAGTCTAGCATTTAACAGGGGCATGGCTGGGCCTGACCGTCGTGGTCTATTGCATGTTCACAGTACAGCCTAGGCTGTTGCAGAGTAATGCTCATGTTTCCAGCCCAGTGCAGCTGTCTTACTCTAGTTTTGCTGATTTGCTTTCTAGGAAGAGGAAACTAGGTCATGCAATGCAATGCAAAACTGCATTTCCCTTCTCTCCAGATTACAGGGATGCTGTCATGGTGCCATGAGGTATTTTCACTATCATTCAACAGCCTGAAGTGGGGAAGGAATTACTGAATGGGCAACACATCACCTAGCACACTCATGTCAGAGCATTCAGGTTAGCCCAGCCTAACCACTGTAATTGGTGCTTAACATGTTTAACAATTTCCGCAGTTCCAGGGAGCAGAGATTATCAAATATTCCCATTCCACACTCTCATTGAACGGCAGCAGGCATCGAGTGTCTTGGGCCAGCAGAGCCTGCCACATATTCACCAACACGGGTTGCCTTGTCTCTGTTTCATTCCTGGCCACTCTGTTAAGCACAAGTAAAGTGGAAAAGAGCTGTCAAATTGAATGAGTTCCTTCTCAACAGAAATGCTTGGAGTTTTTGACTGTCTGCATAGCTGAGATGCCTGAACACGTGAAGTGAATTAGCACACAGGGAAGTGATCTTTCCCAGTGGATATAGGTCTGTAGTGAGATGCTAGTTTCAGAAACTGGGACAGGACAGCCACTCCGGGTGTCAGAAAACCCTAAAGCCAACTTGGACATCCTTTTGTTTGGGAGTAGAAATGTGCCCGCCATTCCTGCAGGAAATTCAGTGTTTCATTGCAGTGCTTTTGTGCATTTTTTTCCTACTGTAAATGTTTCCCAGCGTGGTACTTCTCATGGGCAGGAGGATTTTCCTGATGTTCACTTTATGTTTTTCTCTTAATCTTGTCCTGCTGGCTCCTAGCAGCACCCTGTGCCTCACTCCACCCTGTCTGAATCATGTACCATGACACACCTCCACTGTCCTCACAGCTCAGCTTTCAACGGAGTTGTTAGTTTTGTTGACCAGCTTTATCATCCCCCACCAAAAGCACTCCAGTTTGCATATGTCTTTAGTGTAAACATATCGGTGAACGTCCCCTATATTTAAGGAAGTATAAATTATATTGCAACAGGTGCAGACAAAGGTGAGCAGGAAATGATAAGGGAAATTGGGAGTTTGCCACATGAGGGGAGACAAGAAGAGTTTGGTTGGTTTAGCCTACAAAAACAAAGACCTCACAGATTAAAAAGAATCATCAAAGCTAAAGAGATTGAGGGTAAATGGCCATGAGTATGTTTAAGCTAGAAATTGTAATGTTTGCCCTCATGGAAATCAGATTATAGGGCAGATGGACAAAAAAAGGTATAGTGAAGCTTGCTATATCTATACAATGTATCAAATGATTGCATCCTAATGTTGTCTCATGCTGCTGCCTACAAGCAGATTGTGCCAGGTGATGCTGTAGGACCTCTCCTCTCATGTTGCCTGTTGCCCTAAAATGAGCAGGAGTGTGCTAGTCCTCTGTATTCTTTTTTTTTTTTTTTTTTTTTTTTTTTTTTTTTAACTGAACTATGCAACATCCTGCTGACAGCACGGCTTTGCTTAGCCTCCAGCAGTATTTCTGAACAGTATGGACAAAAGGGGTGGAAAAACAAAGAGCTTTTCTTCAGGTAGTCTTGTAACCTGATCTGTAAGGTGACTCAGCCTCTTCTAACAACAGCTGTTTCAGGGACATGCAGAGGTTAGCGTGCAGTATCAAAGTCTGTGCTGCCACTTCCTGATTTCTGCTTTGTGAGTGATCTAAACTGGGACGTGATCAGAGCACTTAAATGGACTTCTCACACCCCTGCAGAAAGGAGAGGCCAGGGACAGCAGGCTGACATTGGGAGACAGTGCAGAGGAACAGAGGCATCGTGAAAGAGCCCACAAATGGCTTGCGCAGAGCTGCTGCTGCTATCAGATTGATGAAGACAGAAACTTGAAAGAAAGCTACATGAAAGATTGTATTAGAGAAAGAAGTGCAATTTTGTTTGCATGTCATGGCTCGCTTCTCCTGCAAGCCCTGAAAGTACTGTAAAACGTGAAAGAGATCCTCAAGTGTACCAATGGAAAAGACAGGTATGTTTCTTTGTTTAAAATTATACCCCTCTACAGCATGAAAACACAGCCAGGGTAACCAGCATTGCTTAACTGCTCAGTAAATGTGCATGTACATCTTTGTACATTGTTTTGTATAATTTTTGTACTTGTAAGAAATACAGCTGTAACAGGCTATTAAGAGCAAGACTTTAAACAATGCATCAGTTTTTTGTAGTTCTAAGTGCTCTGCCCTTGAAAACTTGTATCATGGCAGATAACTTTTAAGACAATAAGAAAATTAGCATGAATATATATACATCAGAATAAACACACCCGCATTTATATATATATGTAAACACACACACAAAGTGTGTATATAAAAAATACATTTGCTTTATTTTGACATTTTCCCCCGACCCAACTCTTGCTATAACAACATGAAAACTCTCTGTGCTGATACTTCCCGTGTTTATCTTTTTTTGAAAGTTGATGCCAGTGGCATTCTATATAACTGATGGTTATTAAAATGATCAAGTTCATGTACTATATGGATGACAGCAAATTGTAGAGTGAGTTCTGTGTGCAGATCTGTAGTGGGGAAGGGGGAATCTGTGTGAGCACAGAAATCCATTCATGAGCTCTGGTGTATTACAGGATCAAGTTCTGAGCACAGGTCATTCCCCCTGCAGTCAATAGCACACAACAAGACTTGATACATACCTTTTCCTCATGTCCTCACAAAGCAAAAGCCGATGAATGACTGGTTAGTCTTTATGACTGCTCTGTTAGAAGCACGTGTGTGTAGGTGAATGCTCGAATTCAAACTAAAGAAAAAGCAATAATTAATGTTTAGAGAAAAACAAAGCAGCTTCAGAATCACCAGATTATGCTATAGCTTGTGTAGTATAAATAGAAATATGGAAATAATTTGTTTAAATTATAAAGTCAAGCTTTAATTTACCTGTGAATTAGTCACTGAAACTGAGATCACGATAGCACTGAACTGTTCCAAACAAGCTATCTGGAGGGCTTGTTTTCTTCCAGCAGTGGCACACTCCCACTGTTCATAGCTATGATATCTGGTTGTTTTCTGCACTATCACTTCAGCTTTGCTCTAAGGTTCATGGGGTTTTGTTTGCATGTTCTCCTCTGAGCTTGGCAGCGTGTGATGTTTTCCAGGCCAGGATGTCCTTGTACTCCCTGTTGCACACCTCCTCCTCCCACCTTCTGGACTGCTGGACTGGCCTTTGGCATGAAGAAGCACTTTGGTGTCAAACTTAACCTGCCATCCCCTCAGAACGGGGACATCTCAGCCTTGCTCCTTAATGTGGCCACAAGACTGGATCTGAACCGGGAGATTAAATGCTAGGGAGGTTAGCCGGGTGGGGTGGCTTTAGGGACAGTCTGCACTAACAGGGCAGCAGAGAGTGATAGTTGGTACCATTGAGAACTGGGAGCACTGAGTCTGCTGTGCTAATACTGAACATCACCAGTTCCTTTTGAAGGACAAGAAATGAGTTCAGAGTCTGGTCTACTAAACAGCGCTTTTCTGATATGAGCATGGAGGGAATGGTAGGAAATTCTCAGTGCATCTGCCATTATGAAAGAGGGTAAGCAAGAGTAAACATTACTAAAACTAATTCTCTCTCTGTCTGCTGATTCCCTGAAAGGTGACATTCAGATCTGCCAGGATAGGCATGAAGAGGACGTCCCAAAGAGTTCCCCATTTGACATTTTTATAAAACAGTTACAAGGGAAGAGGTCCTCTCCTGGGAAAAGAAAAGAGCAGCCTTCAGCCATCAAAAAAATCTTCAGGGGCTTTGACTTTGGGAAATCTGAAGGCAAGGACAGGAGGGAAATTGAAACTGAAATAGACAACTCTGGAGCTGATGATCAGAGTGAGAAGCAAGATCTCTCTGTAGAAGGTAATTCTGGTACAATAATGAAATATATGTGCATGCATACATATTTAAATTTCATGGAAAATCAGTTGCCTTTCTTGACAGACAAAATCGTGTATTTTGTTGCCTACAGTTTATCCTTTAGCCAGGATTTGCTTCTGACTGGAACTTTATTAAGGATATGCCCTCCAATTTGATAGGTGCCAAACAAGGAGTGAAACCCATGTTGCTGAGGAGGGATAAAGCTTTTGGGTGACCTCTCTCTTGATCTCCAGTGTGAGAGGTCAGTGCTGGAGTCCGCTCATTAGTTGTAGAGCTTATCTGGTTTCAAAGCCAAGCTTTGAGCAGTAGCTTGGCTTCTTGCATTTAAGATCGGTCTCTGTCTGTCCTGCTGCTAAAGCAATCTGAAGACGAGAGCAGATGTTTCCTACCACTTGACACTCGTGAGGGGGAGGGGAAGGGAGTGGAAATTCTTAATGTATGTTATTTTGTGCACACAAGAATACTCTCTACATCCACACCAGAAAAAATGAGGCTACTTTTAAAAAGGACCTGGAAGATGAGGCTTAGAACCCCATCTTTTGTTGTAAGAGTTTTGGGTAGGTTTGGGGAAACAATGAGAGGACAGCTACTGAGAGTGGGATTGCTAATTTGTGTAGTTTTTGGCTGCTTTCTTACAGCTATAGGCATTAGATGAAATTACTCTTTTGTTAAAAAGGGTTTAGCAATGCATGTAAATGCAATTTTCCTTGCTGTACAAACTGCATGGGAGAAGAAGGTAAGAGGGGGTTGCCTTGGAAAGCCAAAAAAAGCAGGAACTGCCTTACACAGACGATGTACGAAAATGAACACAGGCTGTCATGAAGGAAGCAGCAGGTTCACCGCGCAATTGCAGGGCCACTCGGTGCTGAGTGATCAAGTGCAGACTGTATTGCAGCAGTGTGGCTACAGTGCAGGCACACAGATGTGATTGTACGACTTGTTTATCCAGAATAGCTGCAGTTCAGGGTTTTTCATGACCTGGTGGTGCAAACATCCAAAGTCACTGGCATAAGGTAGCGTGGAGATGTGCAACAGGAGATTTTTTTCTCACTCCACATCAGGAGCTTTGTAGTGATCAAATCTATAGTGATCTTGTCACTCAGGTTATTGGTCCACATTGATCAAAACTAGAGCCCAGTTTACTGACGGATTTTGTTTCCTGAAGTCTTCACCCGACAGCCACAGACAGGTTTTACACATTGTGTTAGTAGCAGAGGTAACCAGGGCCCTATTTCTTTGTTACTCAGATGGACTTTCACATCTCATTTCTGAAGCGGAGTCACCATCTGGTGAGCAGAGATTTAACCAATTCATGCAGAAAGTGGGAAAGAAACCCAACAGCAAGAATCTGGATCTAAGCAATTGTGCATTAAGTGCAGCAGATGTAACAGAGCTGGGTAAATACACATTTTATTTGACTGGTCACTTTATACATTTCTTTAATTCTTATTTGCCTACCCAATTATTCACCCTCCTCTTTTACTTTCCCTTTCTTTTATACAGGCCTGGCTTTATTTAACATTTCATCTGGTGGTCCCGGGTCCCTGAGAAATTTTAATTAATAAATTACATAAAACATGTAATATATATATTTAAATATAAAAATCATACAGGTCTGTGAAGCAGGTGAATGTCCTTACACTCCAACTATAGATAAGAAAGCTGAGGTAAAATTGTCATGGCTTTATAATGCTATATTGGTTGTAGAAAACATCTCCATATTAAGATGTATTTACATCCAGCGTGTGCAGATAACATGCAAACAATACGCTTTTTCTTTTCCTTTTTTCCAGCTTCTTTACTGCCGCTTCTCCCAGGGCTGGAAGAGATCAGCCTGTCCTGGAATGGTTGTGTTGGTGGAACTTTGAAAGCTCTGACTATTTATCTTCATCACGTAAACCTGTTAAAAGTCCTTCGACTCAACAACTGCAGGCTGACAGCTGAGGATGTCACCTCCTTAGGTACAGGATTTAATTTACATTTTCTTCCAGACAGCTTGAGTCTAATGTAATCCATCTCATCTCTTTCTACATCTTACTCCTGCTGCTTCCATGCTGGGTGATGTAAACTCCCGCTGTGAAACAGTAGAAAGAGCTTGGGCTTATGATTGTCCTTATACATTTGAGTAGCTCTGCTGAGTTCATTCCTCAGGGTATGAAGTGTTCACATTCACAAGGGCACAGAATTCAGTCAGATTTGCAGGAAATAATGTTTTCAGTTTGGATTGGTATTTTTTGGCTAGCTTTGATATCCAATGGGAGACAGAAGAACTGAAACAGAGCCAGTCATAATAGGGTCAGCTTAGGTCGTCATGCTGCAGGACAGAAGAGTGCTTATCACAAAAAAAAAAAAAACAAAAAAAAAAAAACAAAAACCAAAACAAACCAAAACTAGTCTTTTGGAGGAGACTTGACACCAGAAGTGCTGCCTTGGAACTTTATGACTTGTTTTTGCAGTCTGGGAGAAGTTTATTTGTCTGCTTCTTTGCTTGGAGTGCCTGAACCCTGCTTTCTGCAAAGCATGAGAATTAAAGGCTCTAAAGGTGGTGTTAAGCACTCCCATTCTGATGCTGAGTCACTTACCTTTAGGCCTGGAGTTTACTCTGGGGTGGGTCTGTAATGTGTGTCTAAAAGAAAGGCAAACTGGATCAACTAGGAACTAGAAAAACTACTGCTTATTCTGTAAGTTCTGAAAGCCGGTTTGAGTTAGAAAGCTGGGTTTTATGTCATTCATATCCAGTTTTTTTCCAGGAAAGGTTCAGAAATGAAATTACATACATGGTGGTAGCTCAAAAGCAGGTCATGCTATCTGTTGGGGAGCAAAAATGCATCTCTACAAAAGGTGGTGAAAATAATTGGTCTGTTTCTGATGAGGGTAAAATCTGTGTTTCATTTTCTATCGTATTTTTTCAAATTTATTTCATTCTTTTTCAAACCCTTTTCTCATACTTTTTTTTCTCTTAAGTTTTATTGTTTATATTTCCAATTGATTTATTCTGTCTGGTTCTTTTGTGCTGTTTCCTTCCCGCTTCTGGCTTGGCTTCTGCTGAGACAGACACAAGACTGATCACAGGACTTGAATTTCCAGTCAAAATGTGATGCCCTTGACATATGGAATAGCAACAGTCAGTTTGCATTGATTTTGCCTGCGATTTTGAAAATAGCATGCATATTTAGGTCAATACTGCCTGTTTGATTATGTCCACATCTATCTGTGGAAATCTGGCCACTTGCAAACTCAGTGCATTCTGCTTAGAAATCGATGCCTCAAATATAACCATAATATCAACCTCTCCTGTGTGGTTACTCAGAGCTGTGACTGTGAGAGGTGATAGGAAACCATTCCTGGAATTACAGTCCTTTATTTATCTTCTGGGTGGAAAATGTGTCTAGAATGCTATTCCTCATGTCAAACAGAAACAGGCTATCTGCAGAGGCAAAACCACCTCTCAGCTGTAGAGCATTGCTCAGAGTTCAAGAATGAGGTAATAATTTAAAATAAATGCAAAAATAAAAATTTTCTCTCAAACCTGGATATTCACTTACAACAACAGATATAATTATTTTTCTATTATAAATGTTTTGTGAAGAATTAATTATGAAAACACACAGACATGAAAGGGTTTTATTATTATTCCAATTATTAGGTTGATGACAAGACTTTAGATCCAAAATTTGTGTATGTCACTTTGAAATTGCATTTGCATATGGCCTGATTAATTGATCTTTCTTGGGAATTAGTTTATGCAAATGTATATTTGCCTTCCTCCTCTACAAAGGAAATTAAGAAGCTGGATTTTGGAGTGGGATGTTAGTATTACAAAGAAGCACTAAGACAGTTCATGTTGGCAGGCACATCAAGCCTGGAAAAGGCTGGTTTCTCAGAATGTAATCAAAATCACTGCTGTATGTGTTGACATCATGGGAAAGTTAGTTTGGGTCAAAACAATGCTCATCTTGATTCCTTATGAAGTGAGTCAGAAATTCCTGTCAGAAACAAAACTTCTACATTTCAGAAATAGTTGTAAGAGGACTTCTTTCATCCCCTCCAAAATGACCGCTGGATGTGTAGAGAGAATGTTGGAAGTTTGCCAAATAAAATAGAGCAGTATCGTACAGGACTGTAAATTCAGACTTGTCACTTGTATTGATTTCCTTATAGACTAGATTTTCTGGGTCCTGGCACAGGTCTACAACAATGGCCAAACGGTCTGATGAGGATTTGGGAACCTTGAATAAATTTCAGGTCTGTGTGTGCTGTGACAATGACTTGTGATCTCTATTGCTCCTTAGACAAGGTGAGAATTTATAAAAGATTGCTGCAGTAGCAACAATTAATGGCATACACCAATTTTCCTGTCAAGCTATTCAAAAAATAATAAATTGAGAATTAAGTAGCTATCCTTCCTCTTTAATGTATTCGAAACCTGTATTTTTGTCTTGCACTGAAATTGGTACCTAGAGTGAATCTTCTTGGATGTCTGTTACAGGAGAGGCATTTGAAATTATTTCTCAACTTGAAGAACTGGATTTATCATGGAACAGCAACATAGGTGGAAAACTATCACTTCTGACAAAAAAACTCCGGAAAGGGTGCAAGTTAAAACTTCTGAAAATTACAGACTGTAACCTGACAGCAAAGGATGGAGAATCGCTTGGTACATGTATCCATCTAGATGGACTGAGACTGGGTTCATAAAAATGTAACTTGTTTGACTTAGATGATGGCTGTATTGAGCACAATATTAGTGGAGAGTTGATTTATTTCAGGCTCTACATTATAACAGTATTTACCACACAGTGTTGGGATTTAATGCACTTTCTTGCAAAGAAGAAAGTTGTTCTCTTTAATCATGTGAGGTAGGGTTAAGAAGAATAGCAAGATCTAAACCATAGTCTGGCAGCCTCAGTGGTCCAGGGTTGCTGGATCCTTTGAGACCCTGAGTAAGTCATGTGTGCCAGAATTTCCAACATTGATTGCTTGAAGTTAAGCAGCTGAATATGTAGTTAGCCATGGGATGGGAAGGAAGGCCTGAGGGATGGGAATTTAGGCTGAGTTGGCAACCACTGATCACTCTTCCCCTCTTTCCTCTCACTTTAGCTTAATCCTGTGTGGCCTTTTGATCTGATTCAGTGTTTTATAAGATATTTTCTCCCTAAAGAGAAGCCCTTGTGCTCTCATCTCCACTGCAGGAGATGGCCCACATGCAACATCTTTTCATTAGAAATTTTTTCTTTCTCTTTGTATTCCTGCTTTTTATTCCCCTGTATTTTTGTAACTGTCCTTGTATTTTTTCACCTTTATTTTCATACAGATTTTTCACTGATTTTCTTGATTCCTATCTGATCTTTGTTTTCTGTATTTTTTTAGCTAGAACAGGAACTTAGTAAGTCTAAACCACACATACAGGCAAAACCAGCCTACCTCTTCCTGTTTGTCATGGTGCTATATTTTTCTAGGGTGCATCTGTATATATTCCAGACAATTACCAATTCTGGTTTTCTTTCCTTTTTTTCCCCAGCTGAAATTCTAAATGTGATTCCAAACCTCGAAGTATTAGATCTCTCTATCAACAAACACATTGGCTGCAGCATGAAGGTTATTGCTCAGAATCTGAAAAACCTGACAGGCTTGAAAGAGTTAAACTTACACATGTGTGGATTAAAGCAAGACAGCCTCCAGGGCTTAGGTTAGACTTTATGTTCAGAAATACTTTCATTCTGAATAAATTGTACATCTGAAAACCATTTAAGAAAGGCAATGAGGTGGGATTTGGCTGATGGTTTGGCAGTATTAATGAGCAATCGTTATTTGCTGTTTGAGGATTGATAAAAGACTACAGAGACTTTCAGCAGAAGCAGCATTTATCTTCCCTGAGCTCAAGCATATGAAAGTCAGTGGGGAGAGTCACCCTCCACACCATTTATCTGAGGCACATCTTAGGGCAGATTAATGGCTCTCTGGACATCCTTCCTCTCTCCCCAGACACAACATAGACAAGGGCACAGACAGGCTAGCTAACTTTTAACAAGCTAATCCTGTTCTCAGAGGGGAATCCAAATTCACCATTATCACTTAATAAGTGTCCAGTGAAGCCATATGAAATGTGCTTATTATCTGTATGTCTCCCTAGTGGAACTCTTGTCCATAAAACAAAACAACTGGCACTAATTAGCACATTCAGTAGTAATTTCAGCAAAAGGCTGAGGATTGAATGGATCTGAGGGATGAGCTGGCCTCACCTTCACCTGCTCTTTCAGAGAAGAATGGAGTTGCATGGGTGGGAAGCTTTGCGGTATTACTGTGTGTCTGCTGTGATTATACACTGAAGCTTAGTCCAAGAGCTTTGCCTGCAATGCCTTTTGCAAACTTTGATGTTAAAGTAAATAAACGCTAAAGCCCTGCCGTGTGCTATTGTAGCAGCCAGTGACCAGCATGCTCTCTTTTCCATTTCAGACACTGCTTTACAACACCTTGCCGAGCTAAGAAAATTAGACATATCATGTAACAAAGAGATTGGTGGTGGCTTTAAAGACTCAACAGTTCATTTTGCCAGCTTGAAAAATCTCGAAGTCCTTGATCTCCACCAATGCTGTGTAACAGAAGAGGACATGACCATTTTGTGTAAGGACATGTTGAGGAAATCCATTAAGAATGTAGGTTTTGACTTCTGAAAATATCTCAAAGGCATAAGAGATTCTGCCTGACCTAGACTAGCAGATTTCAGTCCATTTTAATTAAGGAGTTCTGAAAATCCAGTGTGGAGGATAGCTTTCTTGATCAATATGGAATGGTTTTTTTTTTTTTTTTGCTGTATCAAAGGAAATCTCATAGTGTCTGATCACATGTAGAACGGAGGACCTGAATCCACTATGATTCAGACCTATGATGGGAATGTAGGAACTGCCACCAAGCACTGCTTTTTTTGATAATCAGTAATTTTGAAAATATCCAGGGACTGTTCCCCCGCTGGTATAAATTGTCATGGATCCAAGGTGCTCATGTGCATGTAAATGTAACTGCGTAAAACTGCCGTGGTGAGATTTAAGTCAAGTCGAGAGTGATGTTAGGAGATCTTGCATTGCTGCTGCTGTGTGCTTTATAGAAAAGCTGAAGACTACAGTCTCCAGGTTGGATTGGTCCAGCTCGTAAATGCTCTTAGGAAGAAAAAGACATTCCCATTCATTCAGTGAGAGAGTTTATTTTCCCATTTTCATTATCATAACTTTTTGACGTGGTTTTTTTACTCTTTAGAACAAAAACAACAAAAAATCCCATGAGTCAAAGCCTGTAATGCCCACATCTTATTTTCCATGATAAAGAAGAGAATTTGAAAAGCTGCTGATGAAGCATTTGGAAGTACTAACTATTAGTAATAGCAATCATGATTTATTTATAATTTCTTGACCAATAGAGAATAATAACATTAATATAAAGGAGTTTCAGTTAGCAGTGAAGACATTTGGAAATAACCCCCATCTCATTTAATGTTAACTTCCCGACTTCACCTAGCAAATTTCAACAGGAAGCCATGTTCTGACAACTTTCCACACAGTATATAATACCTAATTTCTTAAACATTCCTACTGAAAATGACAAGGCTATTTATGGTCTAAAATATTACTCACCGTAAATCTGAGTGTCAAAACTTGGCCTTGACATTTGGATTGATTTACAAAGAAAAGAAATTATGTCAGGCCAATATAAAATTACATATTTGTTCTGGATTGGTGGTTGTCTAATAAATATTTCATGTTTTCATAGCCCAGGTGATACCTTTACTCTCCAGTCTTCAAGAGCTGAATTTATCCTCGAATAAAAATGTAGGAGTCTCATCTGATCCTCTTCTGGGCAGGCTCAGATTTTTACCGAAGTTGAAATCTGTGGCCATCAGCAATTGTGGTTTAGGCAAAGAGTCGTTTTCATCACTAGGTAGGAATGTTTTTTTTAAAGTGTGTCTATTCTCTGTGTATCCTTGTGGGACAAAGCACTTAATTCTCCTTTGGCTGAACTCCAAAGATCATGGTTACATTATACCACAGGACCTGAGTTAAAAAGCCTGTAAAGAAACCAGTGCTTCATGGGACCTGGTTGTAAGGGAAAACCATTGAATGTTTTCCCCCGTTATACCTGACTGAATGAAGTCCTTTTAGTCCTTTTTCTGATAGTGTGCTTTCAAATACTCCCTCATTTTGGAAAAGAAAGCAAAACATGGTTTCGTATTATGATGTAATTATAGTTTGGTTTTAACAGCATTTGCAGTTTAGTGGGGCAAAGTTTTCACTGAATGTTTTTCACCTCACTGCAGGTGAAAGTAGAAACATTCTGGGATAGAGTTAAGCATGGGGCAGTGGAAGAATTGAGGCAGTGACTGCAGCAGGGGAAAAGATATTGCACAGCCATGAAGAAAAACCCAATCTAACACAGGATATGTAAATTCAGCCTCTTGCCTACTTATTGCAAATCTCAGTGGATTAGTGGCTACACTGTCCCTTTGATAGGTGTTCCATATGGCCCATGAAATCTAAGTACAGAGGGATCTGTTAGTTACTGTGTATTGTGCACTTATATTTTCTACTACTTACTAGTGACATTGAAACCTATAGTAAAACTTGACTGCCTTCAGCAGAAGCAGTAGCAAGCTAAACTGGTCTGAGGTCCCTGCAGGAAGAGTACTATATTTATATAATTGCTATTATGTAAGAGTGACATCATGGAAATTGGTATTGTCAAAAGATACAGAACATTTCACCTTGCATGGTGAGTTCACAGCAAAAAAAAAACTGTCTTTACATTGATAGGAAATGGTTTAAAACCAAGCTGTTATAGTAAATTGACCTCAGTGGGACAAGGTCAAACCTATAACGTAAACAGAAAGATAAGAAACCCCTCCACAGAGTCCTTAGAGATTCTATAGGCAGGCCCTTCTTATATCCTTTAAAGAGCAAAGGAGACTTTTTTTTTTGTCTGACTTTTGTTAGGATAAAATAAGTCATTCTAAGCACAAGTAGGCAGCTTGTTAGGAGTCTGTTTACAGGTGAATTGCCGGTGAGCTGTCTATTGAGGCCATGTTGTTTTCTCTTAGTAAGCAGAAGTTGCTGGTCTTAATCTTTTCAGCTGAAGCTGCCCTTCACCTTCCTGAACTGAAGATCTTAGACCTTTCTTGGAATAAGTGCGTTGGTGGGAACCTAAAGCTGCTTTTGGGAGTGTTAAAGCTTGCAACGGAGATTCAAGTGTTAAGACTGAGCAGCTGTAACTTGGTGGCTGAAGATTTGGCACTTCTAAGTATGTATAACATGGTATTTACCAGCAGTCAAGGAGCCAGGGCATTGAGACCGCAATTCAGAGGGGACTTGTTCCATGGGCTGAGCACGTTTTTGCATAAATCAAATTAAAAGATGGAAAATACAGCAATATTTTTCCTAGAAATGGTTTTCATTTTGCTGAAGACTCTGTGTCCTGTACATGCACAGTACAAAAGCTGAAATGGATAAAAATGCGAAGAATCTTTTAGCAGTTTTAGCTATTAATACAAAAAGACTGCGCTGTAGGTTTTGTGTCTGTTCTTCATATCAGATATTTAAAGCTCTGAGGATTTTTATTTTGCTCAGTTGCTGGTTTTGGGTTCAGGAATTTATGAGAAATGTACATGCTGACAGACAGTAATACACGCACTACCAGCTCTCAGTCCATTAGGTCTGTTTCCGAAGTCAAACTATTATGGGAGAATTAAAACAGAAATATTTTAGCCCACCTCGTAGCGGCTGCTGAGAAATCCTGAAAAATGGGAAGCCAATGAAGGAATAAATTCTAGGGTCCTTTAATTTTTTTTTTATTTTATAATCGTCCTTGTGATTCTGTGGGACGGACTCATGGCCCCTCATTTTGGGTGTCTGAGACTGGCAATAGCTGTGTGACAGCTATTAAGGCCCTGAAACCTGAAAGCTAGTGAGATGAAGCCTGAATATTTTTGACTTTTCAAACATCACCCTTGATGAGTGTCTCCTTTGCCAACCATACATTAAGGATTCCCCTGCCCTTTAGGGTGTAGTAGGCCCATTACCCTCCCACAGTGAGAGGTGGCTGTTGCAATCACGCAACCTCATCTAGTTTTGCTTTCATCTTTCTGAATGTCCCTGTAAAGTCTGTCTGCGTATTTTAATTGGCACTCGATATAACCCCCTTTCATCTGACTCAAAGGTTTTCAGGTTGCCATACAATTTTAACCAATACTTCTGTTCCTTTTGAATTGCCATGTTTTAAATGTTGCACAGTCCTTCAGCTGTGATAAAACGATCTTTCTGAGATCAACAGCAAGTGATTTGATGTTGCTGAGGAGTTGAATCTTGCTGTTTGACTGCTGAAAGGCCTTAAATAATATGGTATTATTTAAAAAGCTTTTAAAGCAATTGCCAAGATGCATTAGTTGTGTTTATGTCTGTAATTTCTTTCAGTGTTACTGACGCAGGATGGCCATCTAGCCAGATTACAGAAGCTGGATTTGAGTTATAATAACAACATCTCTGACGAAGGGTGGGTCGTTTTCTGTCAAGGCTTAGCAGTATTCAAAGAACTCTCAGAGCTGGATGTCAGTCTTCGTCCATCGTCCTCTCGTGACTGTGGGATGTGGTTCAGCGAGTTGTTAGCAGCACTGACAAAGCTCCCTGCCTTGGCAGAGCTGGGGATGCAAAGATGGATCTTTTCAGAATCACAGCGGAAACGACTGGAAAGCTTTAATCAAGACAACAAAAGAAACATTCGTTTTGACTGTTGATGGAGGTTGAAGGTTTCTGGAAGGCCTTTCACAAGCAGGACATGAACCAATTATGAAGTGTTTTTAACTTACAAGACTGCCTGGTTTTTAGTAATGTTGTCTCACGTGAGCTCTTGAAATAGTTTCACAATTATAAAAAACTGTTGTTTAGATTCTGCATGTGCAAATAATTCCATTTAATAACATTATTTCAGATTCTCTGGGCCATGTTTATGCTACAATATATGCTTAATCTTCATGTTGTGAATACTGCAATGACTACTGTCAAAAGTGCAATGATGATTTCAGGTGGACACAGTGCAGGTTTGCCAATGGAGGGAAGTGGCTGGAGCATGTGCAAATCCAGGTGGGTGGGCAGAGTGAATATGGCCTTGTGTATATAAGGAAAGTGTCTCTAGTGTGAAAATACTTGAAATGTTTTAAATTTTAGTTTCTTCTACCCCAAAATTTTTGCCTCTTTGTGAATGCATTAAATCTACATAATTGTGAGATTTGGAAAGCATCTGAACAACTCAGGGTAATATATTAGTCCAGTAAGAAGAATGCAGAAGGAGCTGTTCTGCCTCTGCTCTGGCCCTTGGTGTTATCTCATGGTGTAGATAAGTCCTATGTACGGAATCAGCATAAAGTCAAGGTAAGAAACTGTTCATTGCTTTCTTTGGAGGTCTTAGGGGTAAGGGAAATGCTGTGGTAGGTTAAATCAAACATGTGTCCTGCTACCTTAACAAGGATTTTGGATGCAGAGCAATTTGTAAGCTTTCTGGATAAGTCTATGCAAAGATTTCAGGATACTTCAGGGATGCTCCTTCTCATCCTGAGCTGTTTCATTCAGCCTTACCCAGACTGCACTTTCTGTACAAACTCCTTTATGACATGCAGCACAAAACCAAACTTCCAGATCTAAGAGTCTGACCTAGAGCTTCTGAAAGCCAGTGGGAGTTCCCACAGTGCTTTCATGCTTTCTCCATTCAGGATTAATCCATTAACCTTCACAACACCTTGTGACATGCACTGTGTTCTTATCCGTATCCTAAAGATGAAGGAAATAAACAAAGTCAATTATTCAAAGCCACAGGGCAGCTTCTAGCTAAGAGCAGAGCACCCTGCTCTGTGCCCAAGACTTGTTAGAATAAGCACCAACTTGAGACATGTAAGTGGCTCCTCCTTTGTTTATTTGATAATTTCATATTTGGTATTTTATTGTATTTGCTTACACAGAGCCAAATTCTGGCATAGTTACCCGTGTCATGGAGCATGTTAACCCACACGTGAGCTCAAGGACTTCAGTGGGATTATTCATTGGTAAGGTATTTTAGGAAGTAAAGATATTAGATCTGCCCACTGAGTGAGGAGTCTTAGAGAAATCCTGAGGCAGCTTGAGGGATAAAGTAACTGTTCAATTAGCCCTGAGTGTATCTCATGCTGCAGCAATCTCCCGGAGGAGGGGCACAACAGGATCATTCAGTGATACTCTCCTAACTTGCTAGGACCCCTCTCAGCAAGTTCTCCCATGCAGATGCAGATCAATACTCAGCTTTCAGTCTGGGTGACCCTTCAAACATCAACTTCTGGCTGGTCAGGGTTGTAACTAGCAGCTGGCTGTGCTGTGCTGATACCTCTTTATCATTTAATCCATTATTTCACGTGAGGGTCTCCATGGACTTACTGGTTCTAGTTTCAGTTCCACTTGAAAAGTGCACTTGGCTCCCCCAGCTCTAAGAAATGTGAGATGAAATGGAATGTCTTGGTCAGAGGTAGCAGGAAATTGCTGCAGTGTGGGATCAGTTATTTTCTACAGAGATCATCAAAATCTGAAATTAAGCAAAGAGCTTCTGTTTCATACAGGGATAACAAGAGAGACTTTCAAGCAGTGACTCAAGCCAGGAGAGTTATTCTAATGTGAAAGTACCGTCATCTCTGTTTAACAGCAGCACACCAACCTCTTCTCTTAATCGCTTGCCTTCCTGGGACTTTCATCCTCAAATCTGCCTTTGGTCCAGCTGGGAAATTGTTCCTTTATCTGTTCTGTAAGTCTCACTGAATTACTCATTTTCCACTGGAACCTCTCTCTCTAATTCAGTAAAGCAGCTGGCCCGTGTTTAATGTCTGGTATCTGTTGTAGTCTTACTGACTGAACTGGACTTCGGTGTTTGGGTTTCTGGCTTTGTCGTAGGTGGGTTCCTCATTCTCAGCTCCAGAGCACAGTACGGACTCACTGCTAGCAATCTCTCCACTTGCTGTTTGTGGTCCCCGTCTCAGTCCTTTGCCCTCTTATGATTCTGTCATACCTATTGTGCCACTAAAAAGCTTTTATTAGATCACTTCTATTAAATGTCCCATCTATCTGCCAGTCTTCCCAGAAACCTCTCTCTTCCAGTGATTGCCTCCTTGGTAGTCTCTGAATCATCCTTCTCTCCATTCCTCTTTGCCTTCAGTTAGGGTGAAAAAATTCCATAAGACACTTCCAAACAATCAAAACAGCATCAGTTACATAGTAAAATGGAAAACCAAACCTGAGCCGTCCCACCTTTCTGCACTACCAGCTCTCTCCTGCCAACAAGCATGTTAACGAGATTTCACCAGACCCAAAGAGAAATAAGATCCATACCCTGGATGCAGATGTAGCTGCAGCATTCAGAAAGTGCTACCTGGAGGTGGAGCTCTAGGAAGAGCTGGCTGTCAGTGACCGTGCCTTCATCACCTCCTTCAGGATGCCACCACCTTCTCTGAGGCAACTCAGACAAGGGGAGGCAGAGCAGGACTGCAGTTCCTACCAGCCAATTAAACTAAATAAAGGGTTCTGCTCCCACCCACCCTTGCATTTTGAATCTGCACAGTGGCCTGTCCCAGTCTGGCTCTGTGCTTTATGTGTGCTGCAAACAAAACTCTGGAGGGGTTTAAAGAGTAACTAAGCAATACAGAATAAAAACTAGGCAAGGACATCAGATGCCTAAGACAAACAGCTATTTGCAAAGTGCAGTGGAAAGACGTGGTTGCATATAAATTTTGCATACTAGAATTATAGTACAGAGTGTTTGTCATGGTTCTTTTGAATAACAAGGGTGTTACGACATGCCAGGACCCAGAATCATTGCAGCATATTGCATTCTGCAGATGCTCTGCTTTCAAGTAAGCCTGTCATATACAGACATTTTACAAACTGTCACCAAGGTATCTCAGAGATGAGCTGAGGATATGTCAGCTTGCAGTTGTTCAAAATACTGTAACTACAGATTGTCAAAACATCAGTGAGCAGTTTTGCAAAAGTGTAGAGATACTTACAAAACAGCTTTTTACACCTCTGTAAGGCAGGATGGTAATGCAGGTTCTGGTAGAAGTGCATATGTTCTGACTGCTTGGAATCCTCCTCCATATTTCCCAACAAGGTATTGATCATTTCTGAATGTAAAACTCATTAAATAACCTCTAGTAGGTGGGGCCACAAATATTATTTCACTCTAGATATGTCTGTACCTCACTGACTGAAAAACAGATTTCTAAGAATTGCATGTAAAATACTTTGGGATTCAGAACAACAAACACTTAATCCAACCAGATTCCTACAGATCAGATTAATTTCCAGTTAATCAGCTGCCTTTATGCTTTGAGATAACATACATTTAGAAAGAGAAATCTCAAGAATTATTTCAGAATCTGCCAATGTTGACAAAACCACAAAAACAAACCTCAGAAAATCATCTGTTTTCATTGTAACACTCACTGATTCAAATGCTTTAATACTGCTTGTCTCCTACTCTCTTATCTCTCACATTTGCCCTTCTTGTAAATGGAAAGAGCTCTGTGCAGTTTGCTGCCCATAGATCACTTTTTGGCTCCCGTTCCTTTTACAGGCTTATCTTTTCCCTTTCCTTTTCCTTTCTTTTCCTTCTTTGTTTCTTTTGTTAGATTCGAGGAAGGTCCAATCCCCATCTTCTTAATCAATGCACGCCACAAACTTTGGATCTGAAAAAGAGAGAACAACAATCTGGTTACCTGGTGAAAGTGGGTAAAAGCAAACAGTCATGTGGAACAGTATTACTGATGGATATTCTTGATGCAAAAAGCCAGGCACATTGTGGTCTCCAAAAAACCCTTTTATTCTCTATTAGACTACATTGTTTGCAGCTAAGATAGACTGCCAGCCACCTGACTTTTCTTTTACTCTGTGTGTTATTTTTTTCAAGAGGAATTTCTCACCAGGGAGGCCATTAACACTGTAGTCCTCCAGACCCTTTGATTAGAGTAGTAAATTACTATGCCTACACATCTTTCAATGTCACCTTTTAGTCAGAAGAAGAGTTTGGGAGAATCACATTGGTTCATGAAGAAATTACAGACATTACAGAAAGAGAGGAATGGTTTAGGTTCAGAAGAATCAAAGTCTGATGATTTGCCTTTCCTTCCTTCTTGCTCTGTATTTTTTCCGAGCAAATTAATTCCATGGTCCACTGGTGATACAAACTGACGTTCTTTTGTGGAAAAAAACCCAAGCAAAACAACACAAAAAATGTGTTTTGTTGAATGTGTTCGCACAATGGATCTTCAACTCTCTACAGTCAAAATATAGGAAAATGCCACCTGCAGCTAGTTTCGTCTGTAAGCAGTGCCCTGACTTAGAGTATCTGCCTTGTTTTAGACACACTAACCATTTCCCTTCCACTGGACAAGGAACTAAGGAAAGCTGCATTGCAAGTTGTAAGGGCTGTTCTGTGCCTGCTGACTGTGACCTGGTGGGGCAGTGACAAGCTTCTCAAACATTTTTGAATGATGCCCAGTGCTGTATTTCTTGTTGGTTCCCTGTATCCTACCTTAACATGATCAGTGATAGAAGTACTGCTCTGCCATAGCTGACGCAAATGGTGGTTTAAGACATTTTTGATGTTGCATAGAGTGCCCTGTAGGTTGTTCTGCAAAGTATCTATTACTAAAAACACAGCTTTGTATTTATACTGTGGTGGCTTTCTTAACACCCCTACTGTTAAGTAAATTACATTTTTACGCCTTTTTTGCCGTAAGTATTCCCAGATGGCGGATGTCCCCTGACAACACACTTCAGTCGGAGGGTCTGTCATAGGGTTCCCATCCACAAGGACCAGTTCCAGCTGCTGAAGTCTGTCCAAATCCCTGGGCAGCTGGGACAGGTGGTTGTTCTGAACGAGCAGTTTTTGCAAACCTGAGCACACAAAAGCAAACAGCTGCAACACAAAGAGCAGGAATAA